>NC_092872.1:636731996-637031996 GCF_028372415.1 Notamacropus eugenii | reverse complement strand
TAAGGTAAAGGGATTGAAAGAGGAGGAGGCCAGCTCAGAACCCTTACAGATGAAACACCAAGGTTGGAATAAGGGGGTGGAAGCAGAAGCAACAGCAGATTTGAGAGTTTTTAAGCCAGAGATGGTGAGGGGTTATGGCAACTGGTCATAGAGTGATTACAGGGGATCCCTGAGCTATCACTAAACACAGGAGTAAATACTGTTTGGTATTTTCCAATATCCATGTCTGAGTCATAGCTCAAGGGCAAGGAGGAGCACTTTAAATTAAGGAATAAAAACCCTGAGGAAGAATATTGCTTCCAGTCTCAAGGGAACAGGGATCCTGAGGAGTAGTGTTGATTGCAATCCCAAGTAAACAAGGACTTTCCTGGGTAAGGACCAGAGTGCACACTAGGAAAGCAGCAACAACACCTCTCCCCTTATCACACCACTTTGGAAGCACTGAAAACTTCTATAACCCAGGACTAATTCTGAAAACAACAGTGTGGGAAAAAAAGCCTAAAGCTTGAGACAACTGCCCCTCACAGAATCCAACATAAAGTTCCAATTAAAAAATACGGTGGAAAAATCAGCAAGCAATCAAAAAAGAACCTGAACATAAAAAAGTAGTATGGTAACATGGGAAATCAACATACAAACTCAGAAGACAATGAGGTCAAAATAACTACAAGCAAAATCTCAAAGAAAAGCATGTGAACTGGACACAAGCTCAAGAAGAATTTCTAGAAAATTTTTTTCAAAATCAAATAAGAGTGGTAGAGGAAAAAGCAGGCAAAGAAATGAAAGCAAATGAAGAAAGTTATGAAGAGACAATTAACAGCTTGGCAAAAGAGGCACACAAATATTGAAAAAAATAACACCTTAAAAAATTGGCCAAATGGAAAAGGTGTTAAAAATTCACTATTGAATATAACTGCTTAAAAAGCAGAATTATCCAATGGGGAAAAAAGTAGGCACAAAAACTCAACGAAGAAAATAATTTTTTAAAAGTTGGAACTGGTCAAGTGGAAGCTGATGACATCAGGAGACTTCAAGAAACAACAAAAAGATAAAAAGAATGAAAAAAAATAGAAGAAAATGTAAAGTATCTATTGAGAAAGAAATGACTTGGAAACTAGAACAGGGAGAGATAATTTGACAATTATTAGACTGCTTGAAAATTATGATTTTTAAAAAAGGATGAGGCATCATATTTCAAGAAACTGTCAAAGAAAACTGCCTTAATATCTTCAAATCAAAAGGATAAAAGAAAAGTTGAAATAATCTACCAATCACCATGTGAAAGTGATCCCCAAATGAAAACCAGCAGAAATAATATAGCCAGAGATTCCAGGTTAAAGAGAAAAATTTTTAAGGCCCCAAACAGAAACTATTCAAATATCATGAAGCCATAGTAAGGATCACAAAAGATTTTGCAGCTGCTATATTAAAGGAGTAGGACATTTGGAATATGATATTCTGAAAAATAAAAAAAACAAAGCTGAGATTCCAGCTAAGAATAACCTACTACACCCCCCTCCCCCCAAAACTGTGTATAATCCTTCAAAGGAAAAAAATGGATACTTAATGAAATAGAGGATTTAAAAGAATTACTGACAAAAAAAGTGCTGAATACAAAAAATGTGACTTTTAAATACAAGACTCAATAGGAGAGGGATGGAACCATGATGGCTGAGTAAAAGCTAGGATTTGCTTAAGCTGTCCCCCAAGCCCCTCCAAATGCCTGTAAAAATGACTCAAAACAAATTCTAGAGCTACAGAACCCACAAAATTACCTATAGAAACAAATCTCTAGCCCAAGGCAATCTGGAAGGTCAATAGGAAGGTTATACCTCATGGGGCTGGGAGTAGAGTGCAGACTTGTGTCGGGGTGTGCCAGTACAGACAGGGCCAGACTAGGACTCAGGGGATTGAATCATTGTACCTGTGACAGTTTCCAAACTTCTCAACCCAAAAATACTAACGACAACATAGAAGGGCAGTGAGAAAACACTGTAGGACCTAGGTGAAAGAAGAGAGCAGTCTGGCTGGGGTCTGATCTCAGTCCCAGGGCAGGGGAGGGGAGGTAGTGGTGGTGGCATTAGAAGCAGCAGCAGTAGCAGCTGCTGCTGCTGTTGCTTTCAGAGCACTAGGTACACAGATGGCCTGGCTGATACAAACCCCCTGAAGCCTGGGACAGTACACCCACCACAACCTCACTGCCACTGAAAGCATTGTTCTACCTTGACAAAGAGTTAAAAAGTTAAGTATTTGACTGGGAAGATGAACAAACAACATAAAAAAAATAATCCTAGACTATAGAATCCCACTTTGCTGACAAAGAAGACCAAAACATGCAACCAGAACACAATTTAGCCAAAGCTCCTACATCAAAAGCCTCCAAGAGAAATATGAATTGATCTTGGGTCATGGAAGAACTCAAACAAAGTTTGAAAATCAAATAAGAGAAGTAGAGGAAATATTGGGAAGAGAAATGAGATTGATGCAAGAACATCGTAAAAAAATAAGTCAACAGCTTGCTAAAGGATACCCCCCAAAAATACTAAGGAAAATAAGATTCCCCCAAAATGGACTAATGTACATGGCAAAAGAGGTCCAAAGAGCCAAGGAGGAGAAGAATGTCTTAAAAAGCAGAACTGACCAAATGGAAAAGGAAGTCAAAAAGCTCACTGAAGAAAATAATTCTTTCAAAATTAGAATGGAGTAAATGAAAGCTAATGACTTTATGAGAAATCAAGAAATTATAAAACAGAACCAAAAGAATGAATAAAATAGATGACAACGTGAAATATCTCATGGGAAAAACTACTGATCTAGAAAACAGATATAGGAGAGCTAATATAAAAATTATTGAACTACCTGTTATGATAAAAAGAAATAGCCTAGTCATCATCTTTCAAGAAATTATCAAGGAAAACTTCCCTTAAATTCTAGAATCAGAGGATAAACTAGAAATTGAAAGAGTAAACCAATTGCCTCTGGAAATCTCCTAGGAAAACTCCTAGGAATACTATAGCCACATACCAGAGTTCTGTATTGATACTGTATTTTTGAGTATTGTTAATATAATTTTGCTTCTTAATGGGAAGATCTTTCCCATCCATTAATAAGCCCATATGGCCTGTAACATGGAATCCTGAGTTACATGAGTCTAAGTGACATGGGACAGGAAGACATGGAGCAGGAAGGGTGGAACAGGAAGAGGTGGAACTAGAATAGAGTTGAGAGGAAGTTAGCTCAAGAGCAATCAGAACTGGGAAAGGTAGCTGGCTAGCATAAGTGAGAGAACTTGTTTGTGATTTGTTTAAGGGAGCAGGTTTGTGGAAAGCCTAATAGAGAGAAGGCTTGGTCATGGTGTTGCCCTCTGCATTGTTATTGTATATAGATTTCTTTATTGCTGTGATGAATTTGGCTTTCTGATGTCTGAATAAAAGTTTTGGTTTGGTCTTCCATGTGAAGAGTCTGTTGTATTTCATGATTCAGAATTGCACCAGTATATTCATGGCTGCTGTAGGCACTGTGAATATTGTGTTGGTTCTACAACTTCCCAAGTCAAGTGAAAATATTGCAAGCAGCCAAAAAGAAATCTGAGTATTGTGCAAATATAATCAGGATAACATAAAATCTAGCAATTTCTACAATAAGGTATCAAAGGACTTGGAATATAATATTCTGGTGGTCAAAAGAACTAGGATTAAAACAAAAAAAAACACCTACTCAGCAAAACTGAGTGTAATACTTCAGGGGAAAATGGATATTCAAGAAAATAGGGGCCTTTCAAGCATTCTTGATGAAAAGACCAGAGCTGAAAAGAAATTTTGACTTTCAAGTACAAGAATCAAGAGAAACATGAAAAGGTAAACAGGAAAGAGAAATCATAAGGAACTCAATAAAACTGAACTGTTTATATTCCTACATGGAAAGATGATATTTTTAACTCATGAGACCTTTCTCAGTATTAGAGTAGTTGGAGAAAAAATAGATAAGTAGATAGATAGATAGATAGATAGATAGATAGATAGATAGATAGATAGATAGATAAGATAGAGGGCACACATTGAGTTGAATATGAAGTGATGGTATCTAAAAATAAAATTAAGGGGTGAAAGAGGAATATATTGGGAGAAGGAGAAAGGAAGAAATAGAATGGGGTAAATTATCTCACATAAAAGATTCAAAAAAAAGGTTTCACAATGGAGGGGAAGAGGGGTAAAGTGAGAGGAAATGAATGAACCTTACTCTCCTCAGACTTTGCTTAAGAAGGGAATAACATGCACACTCAACTGGGATTTTTACCCTATAGGAAAATAAAGGGAAAGAGGATGGGGGGGTGATAAAAGGGAAGGTAGATTGGGTGAGGGGGTAGTCAGAAACAACGCTTTTGAAAAGGGACAGGGTCAAAGGAGAAAATAGAATAAGTGGGAGTGGGTGGGATAAGATGGAGGGAAATATAGTTAGTCTTTCACAACATGAATATTATGGAAGTGTTTTGAATAACTACACATGTATAATCTATGTTGAATTGCTTGCCTTCTCAAAGAGGGTGGGTGAGGAGGGAAGAAGGGAGAGGATTTGGATCTCAAAATTTTAAAAACAAATGTTAGAAATTGCTTTTAACTGCAAATAGCAATAGATATACAGATAATGAGACATAGAAATCTATCTTGCTCTCCAAGAAAGTAAGGGGGAAGGGAGAAGGGAGTGATATAAGGGAAGGCAGACTGGGGAAAGGGGTAAACAGAATTCATGCCATCTAGGGGTGGGGAGAGGGAAGAAATGGAGAGAAATTTTGGAACTCAAAATCTTGTGGAAATGAATGTTTAACATTAAAATTAATTAATTGATCTGATAAAATTAAATTTTAAAAAGACAATAGGAACATGAAAATAAACATGAAAGGAAAACAATAAGGAAATTATTAAGGTTAAAGTGTGTACCTTTCTATATAGTAAGATAAAATATATCTTCTAAGAACTTGTCTATTATTATGATAGTTAGAAATATTCTACATGGAAAGCTGTAGATGTTGAGATGATGAAAAAAAGGATAGGCATGAAAGAATGATGACTTGGGAGAAGGGGGAAGGGAGATGAAGAATGGAGAAAATTATCACATAAAAGAGACATACAAGGCAGAGTTTTTACAGGGATGGGGAAATGGTGGAGGTGGGGATGGGCAATATTTGAACCTCACATCTAAATTTGTTCCAGGAAAGAATATATGTACACACATGTATATGCACATATATGTATATATGTATGTAAAACTACCAAAACAGAGGGACAGTCACTGAGTTAAAATAAGAGGTTGAGAAGAATCAGTTGAAGTAAAAATGACAGGGGTAGCAATCAGGATCTCAGACTAAACAAAAGCAACAAAAGAAGTAGTTAAAAGAGATAGTCAGGGAAAGTACATTGTGCTAAAAGGCTCCATATACAATCAATATTAAACATATATGTCCTAAATGGCATAGCATCGCACTTTCAAAAAGGGAAGTCAAATGAATTACAGGAGGAAATAGACAGTAAAGTTGTACTAGTGGGAATTCAACCTTCACCTATCAGAGATAGATAGATCTAGCCATAGAATAAATAAGAAAGAAGTGGAGGAAATGAATAGTATCTTAGAAAAGTTAGAAATGACAGACCTATGCAGAAAACAAGGGGGATAGAAAGGAATATAACTTTTCCTCAGCTGTAAATAGTACCTTCACAAAAATTGACTATGCGTTAGGTCATAAAAATCTCACAAGTAAATTCAGAAAAAGAGAAGTATTAAATATGTCCTTTTCAGATCACAGAGTAATAAAAATTATACTCAATAAAAGGGACATGGAAGGATAGATTAAAAGTTAATTTGGAAAATAAATTATTTAATCCTAAAGTTTGAATGAGTCAAAGAACAAATCACACAATCAATCATATAATCAATAATTTCATCCAAGAGAATGAGGACACTGAGAAAGTATTCCAAAATTTGTGGAATTCAGCACTACTTAAGGGGAATTTTGTATTTCTAAATACATACATCAGTAAAAGACAATGTAGATCAATGAATTGAGCATGCAACAAAACAAATTGAAAAAGAACAAATAAAAATCCTCAAATAAACATAAAAATGGAAATATTGAAAATCAAAGGATGGATTAATAAAATAGCATATAAAAACCCATTGTACTAATAAATAAAATTATGAGCTGGTTTTATTTTTAAAAAACTAATAAAATAGTTAAACCATTATTTAATTTAATTTTTAAAAAGAAAGCAGAAAACCAATTACCAGTATCAAAAATGAGAAGAATGAATGTACCACCAATAAAACATGAAACAATGGCAATAATTAGGAGTTTTTTTGCCCAATTTCATGCCTGTTAAACTGACAATCTAAGTAAAATGTTTGGATTTTACTAAAATATAAACCTTCTAGATTAACAGAGGAGGAAGTAGACTACTTAAGTAGCAGTATCTTAGAAAAAGAAATCAAACAAGCCCTCATTGAGCTACCTAAGAAAAAATCCCCAGGACCACTTGGATTTACAAGTGAATTCAACCGAACATTTAAGGAATAATTAATACTATATAAAGTATTTTAAAAAATACAAATAAAAGAGTCTTAAAAAAATTTCTTTTATGACACAAATGATATGGGTGATGTCTTTTGATTCATGCGTAAAGTGGATTTAAGTAAGGCAGACTTGCACAAAGTTGCCAGCCTCACTCTCTCCTCCAAAGTCATCATAGTGCAGTGGCAGGACAGAGTCAAGACAGCTGGCAATGGCTCAGGATGCAGTGGATGACCTTGGCATCTTTGGTGTCTAACCATGCTCTAAGCACTCCACATCTCCTGCTTCATCTGCCTTCATGGCCATTGGAAGAAATTGTTTTCATCCATCCTTTCCATCAGAGGAAGTCTTCATATGCTTGGAATAGACACCCCCCTAACTCACCAATGGGTTTCAGAACCCTTGGTTCCCCTCATCCTGGTTGGCCCATCAGCTGAAACAGTTTACCAGGGTGTGGTTGCTGGGCATGCTGCAGCTTCTTGGAGTCACAGGTGAGTTAGGTGTAACAGGTGGACACGAAAGGTGGAAAAGCCCCCAAAAGGGCTCAGCAGCCATCACACCAAAGGTAATAATCCTCCTTGAACACACCCTACACTCCATGACACAAATATATTTTTGATACCTCAGCCAGGCAGAGTAGAGAAAGAAAACTATAGAACAATTTCTTTACTGAATATTGATGTGAAAATTTTAACTAAAATACTAGCAAGGAGATAATAGCAGTATATCACAAAGATCACACACTATCAGTGCATGTGATTTATATCAGGAATTCTGGGCTTGTTCAATATCTGCAAAACTATAAGCATAACTGGCCATATTGATAATAAAAAACCAAAAATCTCATGATTATATATTAAGAGATACAAAAAAGATTTTTCACACAATACAATATCCCTTCCTATTAAAAAAAAATCCTAGAAAACATAGGAAATGATGGAGTTTTTCTTAAAGTGAGAAATAGTATCTACCTAAAACCAAGAGCAAGAATTTTCTATAATAGAAATAATTGGGGCAGAACCAAGATGGGGGAGTAGAAGCAGGGACCTGCTTCAGCTTTCTCCTCAACCCCTCAAAAAACTTGTAAAAAATTGCTCTAAAATATTCTAGAAGCAGAAGCTACAGAAGGACAGGCTGAAACAAATTTCCAGCCCAAGTCAATAAGAGTCTATCAGGAGCTGGGAGCAGAGTGTGGGTTGCATCAGCATGGCCTGAACTCCTACAGGCCTTGGGGGACTGAATTGCTGGCAGCTGTGGTGGTTTCCAGACCTCTCAACCCACAAATGCCAAAGACAGCTTCATAAGCCAGTGGGAAGGGTCTCGTACCTGGCTAAGAGGACAGCATGGCCTGGCCTCAGCCCCAACCCCAGCCCTAGCCTCAGGGTTGCAGCTTCTGGAGTCCTACACTTAATAAAGAGCACAAAAGTCAAGCAATTGGCTAGAAAAATGAGCAAATGGGGAAAAAAAACAGACTACAGATTCTTACTTTCTCAGTGAAAAGGTATTTTCTCATGCCATTGGTGATGAGAAAGATCAAAACATGCAACCAGAAAAAGACAACAAAGTCAAAGTTCATGCATTCCAAATCCCCAAGAAAAAAATTAATTGATCTCAGGTCATGGAAGAGTTCAAATATGAGTGATGCAAGAAAATTATGAAAAATGAGTCACAGCTTACTGAAGGGGACTCCAAAAATGCTGAAGAAAATAACACTTATAAAATTAAACCAACATAGATGGCAAAAAAAAGGTCCAAAAAGCCAATGAGGAGAAGAATGCCTTAAAAAGCAGAATGGGCCACATAGAAAAGGAAGTCCAAAAGCTCAATGGAGAAAATAATTTTTTAAAAATTAGAATGGAGCAAATAGAAGCTAGTGACTTTATGAGAAATCAAGAAATTATAAAACAAAACCAATAGAATGAAAAAAGACAATAAGATAGTCTTGAAACCTTCCCACTATGATCAAGTGTGAAGCAGGAATGCCCATTACCACCACTATTATTAAATATTGTATTAGAAATGCTATAGTATAGAAATTCTATAGCAATAAGATAATAAAAAGAAATTGAAGGAATAAAACACTAGGAAACAAAAGTATTAATTACTCTTTTTACATGAATGAAATGAGGGTATAATTAGAAAACTCTAAGAAATAAACTAAAAAACACTAGTTAAAATAGTCAAAGACTTCAGCAAAGTTGTAGAATATAAAATAAGCACACATAAAGCATCAGCATTTCTATATACTACCAATAAAACCCAGTAGCAAGAGATAGAAAGACAAATTCCATTTAAAATAATTATAGACAAAATAAAATACTTGAGAATTTGCCTCTCAAGAGAAAGTTAGGGATCATGTATACACACAATTTCAAAACATTTATTTAACAGAAAGGAGGAAATATCTAAACAAGTGGAGAAATATTAATTTCTCAGGGGGCAGAGCCAAGATGGCAGAGTAGAAAGATGGACCTTTAGAAGCTCCCCACCATAGCACATAAAATACTTGTAAAATATGACTTTAAAATAATTCTAGAGCAGCAGAAGCCACAAAACAACAGAGTAAAAAAGATTTCCAGTTCAAGACAGCCTGGAAGGCTGACAGGAAAGGTCTATCACACTGCACATGGAGTGGAGTGCAGCCTGAAGAGTGCAGCCCACAGAGCACAGTCTAGCCTTGGCCACAACACCACCAGGAACAGGACTGGAGCAGGCTCGGGGGGGGGGGGGGGGGGGGGGGGGGGGGAGGAAATCCCCAGCAGCAGCTGTGGTTCCCAGATTGCTCAACCCACAAACACCAAAGGCAGTTTCAAAGGTCAGTGAGAACCCTTTTTCACCTGGGTGAAAAGGGAACACAGTCTGGCCCTGCTGGCAGCAGCCACTTTAGCACAGCATCTATTTTTGGAGCCTTTGACTTAGACACTGGGGGAATTGGGCAGTTGATCTACATCTCAGCCTTGAGTGTCAGCCTTGGGGTGAGGAAGACCTAAAAGTCAAGGATTCTGCGTCCTAAACCTCCAAAATACATATGAAATGGTCTCAGTCCATGGAAGAGCTCAAAAAGGATTTGAAAATCAAGTAATAGAGATGGAGGAAAAACTGGGAAGAGAAACAAGAGTGATGCAAGAAAATCATGAAAAGGGGGAGGAGCCAAGATGGCAGAGTAGAAAGATACACATATGCTAGCTCCTAACTCACAGCCCATAAAATGCCTGTAAAGAAGAACTTCCAACAAATTCTGGAGCAGCAGAAGCCATAGAACAATGGATTGGAGGAGATTTCTATTCCAGAGAGACCTGAAAAACCAACACGAAAGGTCCATCGCACACCGGACCTGGAGCAGAGCCCAGCTCTGCCTTGGCATCGGGGCACCAAGAGGAACAGATCCGAGCAGGCTTCAGGGATGGAATCTCCAGCAGCCACACAAGTCCCTCCACCCACAGGCACCAAAAGTCAGTGAGAGAGTCTTTTCAGCTTGTGAAGAGGGGAGCAGGGTGTCTCTATAACTCAGGCCCCCTTGGGAGGCAGCAGCCAAGGCAGCAGCAGACAGGGGCTCCCAAAGCAGGCAGGAGCCTGGATCCATAGTTGAAAGTCTCCACATAAACCCCCTGAGGGAACTGAGCCCTGTGTGGTGGCTCTGCCCCCACCTGAGCAGCTGAACTTAATCTCACACTGAATAGCAGCCCTGCCTCCACCCAAAGCCTTGAGGCTGGGAAGCAGCATTTGAATCTCAGCCACTAAGCACTAGCGGGGTGGATCTGGAGGTGAGGTGGGTGTGGAGAGGACACTCAGAAGTCAAGTCACTGGCTGGGAAAATGCCCAGAAAAGGGAAAAAAAAATAAGACTATAGAAGGTTACTTTCTTGGTGAACAGATCCTTTCAGATGAGGAAGAACAATGCTTACCATCAAGGAAAGACATAGAAGTCAAGGCTTCCCTATTCCCAAACATCTAAAATAAATATTCAATGGGCTCAGGCCATGGAAGAGCTCAAAAAGGATTTTGAAAATCAAATTAGAGAGGTGGAGGAAAAACTGGGAAGAGAAATGAGAGAGATGAAAGAAAAGCATGAAAAACAGGTCAACACCTTGCTAAAGGAGACCCAGAAAAATGCTGAAGAAAATAACACCTTCAAAAATAGGCTAACTCAATTGGCAAAAGAGGTTCAAAAAGCCAATGAGGAGAAGAATGCTTTCTAAAGCAGAATCAGCCAAATGGAAAAGGAGGTTCAAAAGCTCACTGAAGAAAATAGTTCTTTCAAAATTAGAATGGAACAGGTGGGGAGGCTAATGACTTTGTGAGAAACCAAGAAATCACAAAACTAAACCCAAAGAATGAAAAATGGAAGATACTGTGAAATATCTCATCGGAAAAACAACTGACCTGGAAAATAGATCCAGGAGAGACAATTTAAAAATTATGGGACTACCTGAAAGCCATGATCAAAAAAAGAGCCTAGACATCATCTTTCATGAAATTATCAAGGAAAACTGCCCTGAGATTCTAGAACCAGAGGGCAAAATAAGTATTCAAGGAATCCACCAATCACTGCCTGAAAGAGATCCAAAAAGGGAAACTCCTAGGAACATTGTGGCCAAATTCCAGAGTTCCCAGGTCAAGGAGAAAATATTTCAAGCAGCTAGAAAGAAACAATTCAAGTATTGTGGAAATACAATCAGGATAACACAAGATCTAGCAACTTCTACATTAAGGGATAGAAGGGCATGGAATAAAATATTCCAGAAGTCAAAGGAACTAGGACTAAAACCAAGAATCACCTACCCAGCAAACCTGGGTAGGTTTTCAGGGGAAAATATGGTCTTTCAATGAAATAGAGGACTTTCAAGCATTCTTGATGAAAAGACCAGAGCTGAAAAGAAAATATGACTTTCAAACACAAGAATGAAGAGAAGCATGAAAAGGTCATTCCTTTTTTGTGGCTTCAACAGGAAACTGAGCTGGGGAACTAAGCAAAGGACTTGTGGTAACAGTTCAAAATACTCATCTCCACTATTGGGTTCAAACAGATAGAACTGATGATGAAAACATAAACATGATCCAATAATCAAATGGCTTTTTGGTTGCCCCTGCTTTCTTGCCTCCGTCTGATCCAACTCAAACCTCCTTAATGTGAGGGGAATGAAAATACAGTATCAGAGCTCAACAAAGATTTCCCTGGACTGGAGGAACTTCCTAATCATCTGGAGGGAAGCTCTGGGGAGGGACTGGACTCCAAGGAAGAATTTCAATGCAACCTAAACTTGTTTTTTTTTGTTGTTTTTTTTTTTGTAATAAACATCCTTCTTCCTTTTGGGTATTCATTAAAGAAAAAGAAAAGAAAATCATGTAAAGTGAGTCAACAGCTTGCTAAAGGAGATCTAAAAAAATGCTGAAGAAAATAACACCTTTGAAAGTAGACTAAATCAAATGGCAAAAGAGGCTCAAAAAGTCAATGAGGAGAAGAATGCTTTAAAAGCAGAATTAGCCAAATGGAGAAGGAGGTTCAAAAGCTCACTGAAGAAAATAGTTCTTTAAAAATTAGAATGGAGCAGATGGAAACTAATGACTTTATGAGAAACCAAAATATTACAAAGCAAAACCAAAAGAATGAAGAAATGGGAGACAATGTGAAATATCTGATAGGAAAAAAAACTGACCTGGAAAAGAGATTCATGAGAGACAATTTAAAAATTATGGGACCTCAAAGGCATTATCAAAAAAGAGCCTAAACATCATCTTTCATGAAATTATCAAGGAAAATTGCCCCAATAGTCTAGAACAGAGGGCAAAATAAATATTGAAAGAATCTACTGATCACCTCCTGAAAGAGATCCAAAAAGAGAAACTGCTAGGAATATAGTAGCCAAATTCCAGAGTTCCCAGGTCAAGGAGAAATTATTGCAAGCAGCTAGAAAGAAATAATTTGAGTATTGTGGAAATACACTCAGGATAATACAAGAACTAACAGCTTCTACATTAAGGGACTGAAGGGCCTGGAATATGATATTCTAGAAGTCAAAGAAACTAGGATTAAAACCAAGAATCACCTACTCAGCAAAACAAGGGAAAAAATGGTCATTCAACGAAATAGAGGACTTTCAAGAATTCTTGATGTGAAGACCAGAGCTGAATAGAAAATTTGACTTTCAAACACAAGAATCAAGAGAAGCATGAAAAGGTAAATGAGAAAGAGAAATCATAAGGGACTTACTGAAGTTGAACTGTTTACATTCCTACATGGAAAGACAATATTTGTAACTCTTGAAATTTTTCTCAGAATTTGAGTATTTGAAGGGATTACACACACACACACACACACGCACACATATATAATATACATACATATATATGTATATATTTATATACATATATAAAGAGAGAATACGGTTAGTTGAATAGGAAGGGACGATATCTAAAAAAATTAAATTCAGAGGTGAGAATGGAATATATTGGGAGGAGAAAGGGAGAAATGGAATGGGGAAAATTATCTCTCATAAAAGAGGCAAGAAAAAGCTTTTCCAATGGAGGGAAAAAGGGGGCAGTTGAGAGGCAAAAAGTGAGGCTTACTCTTGTCACATTTGGCTTAAGGAGGGAATAATATGCACAGTCAATTTGATATGAAAATTTATCTTACACTTCAGGAAAGTAAGGGAGATGGTGATAAGTGGAGTGGGGGGAATGATAGAAGGGAGGGCAAATGGGAGGAGGGAGATATTAGAAGTAAACACTTTTGGGAAGGGGCAATGTCAAAAAGGAGGACAGAAGAAATGGAGGGCAGGACAGGATGGAGGGAAATATAGTTAGTCTTACATAATATGATTACTATGGAAGTTGTTTGCAAAACTACACATATATAGCCTATATTGAATTACTTACCATCTCAGTGAGGATGGGTGGGGAAGGAGGGAGGGAGAGAACTTGGAACTAAAAGTTTTAGGAACAAATGCTGAGAATTCTTTTTGCATACCACTTTGAAATAAGAAATACAGGTAATGGGGTATAGAAATTTATCTTGCCCTACCTGACAAGAGAGAAGATGGGGATAAGGGAAGGAAGAGGTGTGATAGAAGGGAGAGTGATTGGGGGAAGGGGTAATTAGAATGCATGGCATTTTGGGGTGAGGGAGGGGAGAGATTGGGATAAAATTTGAAACTCAAAATTTTGTGGAAATGAATGCTGAAAATTAAAAACAAATAAATAAACAAAAAAGAAACATTAATTTCTCATTGGTAGGGCAAACCAATAGAATAAAAATGGCACTTCTACCTAAGTCAATTTATTTCTTCAGTGTCATACCAATCAACTACAAAAGAATAATTTTTTGAGCTAGAGAGATAGTAACAAAATTCATCTGGAAAAGAAAAGTTCAAGAATATCAAGTCATCAATGAAAAAAATGTTATAAATGGGAAAGGGTCCCGCATGTAGAAAAATATTTATAGCAGCTCTCTTTATGGTGGCCAACAACTGGAAACTGAGGGGATGCCCATCAACTGGCGAATGGCTGAACAAGCTGTAGTATATGATTGTAATTGAATATCATCATGCTATGAGAAATGATGAACAGGAAGACTTCAGAATGGCCTGGAAGGACTTAAAGAAACTGATGCTGAGTGAAAGGAGCAGAAGCAGGAGGTCATTGTACACAGTAACAGCCACAGTGTGTGAGGAACTTTTCTGGTAGACTTAGCCCTTCACAGCAATGCAAGGACTTAAAATATTTCCAAAGGATTCTTGAGGCAAAATGCCATCCACATCCAGAGAAAGAACTATGGAACTGGATGCAGAATGAAGCAGAATATTTTCTTTTGTATTATGCTTTGTTTCGTTAAGGTTTTTCTCATCGTTTCTCTCATTCATTTTAATTCCTCTATGCAACATGACCAGTGCAAAAATGCTTTTAATAAGAATGTATGTGTAGAACCCATATAAGATTGCATGCCTTTTCAGGGAGGGAGGAGGGAGGGAGGAAGAGAAAATATAAGTCTTATGGAAATGATTGTAGAAAACTGAAAACAAATAAATTAATAATAAAAAAGAAAAAAATATTAAGGAAGGTAGTCTTTCAGTTCCAGACTTCAAACTATATTATAAAATGGTAATCATCAAAATAATCTGGTATTGGCTAAAAAACAGATGGATCAATGAGATGGATTAGGTATATGTGATGGAAATCAAATTAGCATCTTTTGCTATTTTTGTTTTACTGACAGTGTCTCTGATTGAATAATGTGATTAAAGAAGATCTTTTCCACCAATTAATAGGCCTGCACATTGTGAGACGTTTGATTGAGCTGTTTTGTAGGAGGGTCCCAAGTACCTTTTTTTTTTTTTTTTTTATTGAGGCACTGGGTCAGAGGACCATGCCCTCTGGCTGTAAAAAGTGTATAAATACTCTGAGGGTGAGGTTTTACTTTGGGGCTTAGTTTTTGTAAGAATGTTTGCGTGCCAGAAGAGAACTCTGGGAAACTACTTTAAGTAGCCATCCAGCTTTGAAAACCCAGATATCAGTGCTTCCCTCTCTGGTAACTAGGGGCAGACAGTTGAACCTGTCTGTTGAATTCAAGCAGAGGAAGCCCTTTCTGTTGAATCTTTTGATTTCTCTGTACTTTCTTTGAAGTTCAGGGTGCTGACTAACCTGAACTAGGTGAATGATATATGTCCTTGGTTAAAGCAATTATTAACTCCTCAAAAGTTGCCTTTGCTTTTATGAATGCAGGTCTAAGAATCTGTGATAGCAGGCCTTCCCCCAAGCCCGTGTATGTTGGGATGCTTACTTATACAGTACACAATACCCTGTACTAAATGACCAGTGTAACCTAGTGTTGGATAAACCAAAAGATCAAATTTTGTGGGGTAAGAATTCACCGTTCGAGAAAAAAATGCTCAGAAAACTGGTAAGCAGTTTGGCAGAGACTATGCATAAACTAATATCTCACCATGTTTACCAAGATAAATTAAATTGGTAAATGATTTAGATATAAATGATGACATCATAAGTAAAGTAGAGGCACAAGAAAAAATGCACCTATAAGATCTATGAATAAGGGAAGAATTTATAACCGAACAAGAGGTAATATACATCACAGACTATCAAATGGATAATTTTGATTACATGAAATTAAAAGCTTTTGCACAAATTAAATAAATGCAGTCAAAATTTAAAGGAAAGTGGAAAATGAGGAGAAATTTACAGCAGGTTTATCTGATAAAGATCTAATTTCTCAAATAAATAGTTGAGCCAAATTTATAAAATTAAGAATCATTCACCAGGTGATAGACGGCCAAAAGATTTGAAGAGGCAGTTTTCAGAAAAAGAAATGAAAACTATCAATAATCACATGAAAAATGCTCTAAATCATTAGTGATTAGAGAAATGCAAATTAAACAGTTCTGAGATAGCACTTCACATCCATCAGACTGGCTAACATCACAGAATAGAAAAATGGCATATGCTGGAGAAGATCTGGAAAAATTGGTAACCGAATGTACTATTGGTGGTACTGCATTCTGGAGAACTATTTGCAGATCAAAGAAAAAAAAGGATGAAAGTGATCAAAGAAAAGGGGGAAAGTACTTATTTGTATAAAAAATAGTCAACAACTCTTTTTGTGGGGGCAAAGAACTGGAAATCAATGGGATGCTCATCAGTTGGGGAATGGCTATATAACTAGTTATATATAATTGTGATGTAATACAACTCTCTTATAAGAAATACAAGCAGGATGGTTTCAGAAAAACCTGAGAAGATTTCAATGAACTTATGCAAGTCCAGTGACCAGAACCAGGAGATCAATGCACATAGTATTAGCTATATTGTAAGGATGATCAACTGTGAAAGATTTAACTTCTCTGAGCAAGACAATGACCCAAGATAATAGCAAAAGAGTCATGATGTTGCTTTCAGAAAATGCTATAAAAATGAGAAATACACAGACACAAAAATAAAGAAAATTTTGAATATTTTAAATTAAGAATTTCTTGTCCTGCCACAAGGGCTATAAGATGAAAATCATCCAGTAAAGGAAGGTGAAGAAACAAGAGTTTTACTATCTGGTGATTCTCTCATCGGTGCTGAGGTAGCTACTTAGTGACCCAATTGCAACAATAGATGATATATTTTAATGGTAGCTAGGTGACACACTGGATAAAGGACTGGGCCTAGGGTAAAAAATACCTAAGTTCAAATTAAGTCTGACACACTTATTATTTGCGTAACCCTAAGCAAATCACTTACGCTCTGTTTTCCTCAATTTTTTCAGTTGTAAAATGGGGGTAATTTTTGTGAGGATCAAATGAGATAATATTTTATAAAACTCTTAGCCTGGCACATAGTAGGCACTACACAAATACTTAGACATAACAGAGAACCTTGTAAGACTTATTAATAACAGGTGACAATTATCTACTTCTGGTGAGCCACATGGACTCAAATGACATGACAAAAGGAATCTAAAAATGCATTGACACTGGTTACAAAGTCTGGGCAAGAAAATGTAGACCACAGATTCATAGGTTATGTTTTCTTTTGACTTCTGAAGGTAAGGGGAACAGAAGAAAAAACGTATTCAAGAAATTAAGAGCTGAGAAAGAAGGCAAGTCTGAGAAAAGGATTTGGATTTCTGGATCATGGCTTACAGTGTAGCAGATTCCTGGCCAAAGATAGAGCAGATATAACAAAGACTAGTAAGATTCTATTTGCCAGATATCTTGCACATCTTATCAAAAGTACTTTCAGCAAAAAAGGATGGAGTAAGGAGAAGATTCTGTTTAAATGGGGATCTTGTGAGAGTAGCCACAATGAAAAAATATCAGCTGAGACATAAAGGAATTAATAGGATTTAAAATTTAAGGAGTCAAAAATAAATCCATGACCCCCAGTTTTGGTACACAAATGAGCAAAGTTTTGGCATCAACAAAAGGAACCAGAGATCTTAATGCAAATTTGGTTTCATTAGTATTAATGAGACTTGGTAGGATGAAGCCCAAAATTGGACTTAGGCTCTAGATAGATGTGAATGTGTGTGTGTGTGTGTGTGTGTGTGTGTGTGTGTGTGTGTTTGTGTATCCTTTGTTCAAAAGAAATGGAAGGTATGATTATGTGAAGAAATGTAATAACCAGAATAGAAAAGAATGATAAAAAGAATTTGGCTGAAAGCACGAGAAAAGAGAAACTAGTGATTTTGTAATTGGAGAATACTCAAGACCACTTGAAGAGAAAGAGAGATACAAAGAACACTTAGTTAATGTAAGTCTATATAATTTCCATAATTCCATTATTATTCAAAATAGATGAGGAGTTTGGGAAATAGATCACAAGCCTAGTGCAGAGGTAGGATATAGTAATGATGGGGGACCTCAATTACCCAAACATATGTTCTCTCTCACTCTCTTTCTTTCTCTCTTCCTCTCTCTCTCTCTCTCTCTCTCTCTCTCTCTCTCTCTCTCTCTCTCTCTCTCTCTCACTCTTTCTTTCCCTCTCCCTCTCCTTCTCTCTCTCTCTCTGTCTGTCTCTGTCTCTGTCTGTCTCTCTCTATCTCTCTGTCTCTGTCTCTGTCTCTGTCTCTCTCTCTCTCTCTCTCTCTCTCTTTCTTTCCCTCTCCCTCTCCTTCTCTCTCTCTCTCTGTCTGTCTCTGTCTCTGTCTGTCTCTATCTCTCTGTCTCTCTGTCTCTGTCTCTGTCTCTCTCTCTCTTTCTCTCTCTGTCCCTTCCTTCCTCTCTCCCTCTCTTTCTTTCTTTCCCCATTGGTATCACTTTCTCTTTTCCTTCCCCACCCAAAACATATCAATAAAGCAAATAATAACTTCTGCACTTGATTTGATATTTCATTTTTTAAAAAGTGGGGGAACTAATAAAAGAAAATTATATTGGGGATCTGATTCTTATTAACTTAAATGAACTGGTTGCCAGGATAGAAATGATGGGAAATGTGGGGAAGTAACTAATCCATTCTGAAGTCTGTGACAGAAAAGGAGAGGATATTTAGGAACAGCTTCAATTCCGAGAAAGCAGATTTCAAATGTTTCTCTCAAATGTTGAATTCCATGGTCTTAGAATGCTTTAGGGAAAGTCAGCCTAAGAGGGATAAAGCATATTCAAGAATGAAATTCTGAAGACATGAAGGGAAATAATTTCAATGAGAAGGAAAATGGAATTTTCCCCGTCTGTTTCATCTTTTTTCTAGTCTTTTCTATTGATCTACTTTTTATATTTAGAATCAGTT
This sequence comes from Notamacropus eugenii, assembly GCF_028372415.1. Classification (NCBI taxonomy): domain Eukaryota; kingdom Metazoa; phylum Chordata; class Mammalia; order Diprotodontia; family Macropodidae; genus Notamacropus; species Notamacropus eugenii. The sequence goes on along the minus strand of NC_092872.1, from coordinate 637,013,213 downwards.
TCAAATGGATTTAATGATGATGCTTTGTAATATAGTTTGAAATCTAGAAGACTATTCTCTCCTTATTTCTACCATTTTTTGTTATTTCCCTTTGTATTCTAGATCTTTTGTTTCTCCAGATGAATTTATGTATTATTTTGTTTAGTTCTTTTGCTATTTTTCTAGCTCTGCAAAGTATTCCTTTGTTATATTGATTTGTATAGTACTAAATCTATAAATTAATTTAGGTAATATTTTCTTTTTCATTATATTAACATGACATAGCAACGAACACTGAATTCTTATAGTTGTTTAAGTTGTTCTGCATTTCCTTAAGGGGAATTTGGTAATTGAATATATGCAAGTATTTTATGTGTTTTAATAGATTTGACTTGCAAATATTTTATATTTTTTATAGTTATTTTGAATGGTTGACTTATGAATTAATTATTATGGAGAAATGGTGATGTGATATTTTTAATAGCTTACAAACTTTACTGAAGCTTGTTTTGCTTAGTTTCTTAGTTGATTCCTTAGAATTTTCTAAATAAACTATTGTTACATTATCCAATATGATTTTTGTTTCCCTTTTATTAAACTTCAAAAATATTTTTCTTGCCTATTGGTACGGTTAGCAGTTTTAGAATTATATTAAATAATAGGATACGGGGCATCTTACTTTATTCCTGAATTAATCCTTTAAGCCTTTAAGTGTTTCCCCACTACATAGAATGCCAGCATTTGGTTTTAGATAGATGTTCTTTATTATAGTGAAAGAAAAGAAGAACAAAAGAAAGAGGATAAGAAAGAAAGAAAAGGAAGAAAGAAGAAAGAAAAGATACTACTCTGGTGGGTTTTTGTTCATTTTTGGTTTATTTTTAGCATAAGTAAGTGTATTTTATCAAAGGCTTTTTCTGTAATTGTTGAGATAATCGTGTGAATTTTGATATTTACTTTTTAATAAGATTAATTATGTTCACTGTTTATCTAATGTTGAATCACTCTTGCATTCCAGGTATAAATCCAAATTGATAGCAAAGATTTTTGGCCAGAGTTTTGTAATTTTAAAATTGATATTCATTCTTTGCCTTACCCTTCCTTTGTGCAGTCTTGTTTAAAAAGGGGACTAGTCATAAAAAAAAATTTGATGGAGTCCTCCTTTCACAAATTTTGCGTTGTATACCTATTAATTGTTCTTTAAAAGAATGATAGAATTTCCCTGTAAATATATCTGGTTTAGGTCCCCATTCCCAATTTAAAACAAATATTTTGGATTTCTATTCTTCTTATTAAATCATCTGATATCTCTATTTGGTACTCAATGAGTTTGGGTAGTTCATGGTTTTGTAAATAATTCTTTCTCTGGAGTTTTCATTTTTATTGCATATAATTGAAAAGTCAGTTCTGATAATTCCTCTTTTTTCTGAGTTTGTTGTCATCTTAATTTGTTCATTGTTAACTTTGCTGATTTCATTTTTTACTTTTTTAAAAATCAAGTAGAAGAATATGCATGAGAATAAGGACAGAGAAGACTTTAAGCTCAATGAAAGAGTCAACCATGAAGGACGCTTTACTTTGTAAAATGTTGAATTTTAATGAATTTTGGCCAATGTTGCATAGCCAAGTGACCACATTTTTCATGAAGGCTCACTTTCTTTTGTCCTCACAGGACAAAAGTGTATAAGTGAAAAGTTTATATGCATTTCTATATCATGTACATACGTATTATCTTAACAGTAAGATCAAAGAATTTCAAGTAACAGTTTAGTATAAATTCATAATCCCAACACTTTATCAGCACTAATCCCTGCAACCCATAAGTGAAACACATGCATTGCATGCTAAATAAACTATTAATTTAAGAACTGTCTAAAAAAGAATTACAGTCAGCATAGTCTATGCTTTAGATATATGTTACCCTCTTCAGTGAACTGTTCTTACAGCAACGAAGTAGCAAAGTCTAGAATTAACCTATGGTCTTTTGATTTGAAATCTTCCCCATACACTTCTCTGAATCTCTCCTTTGCCCCCATTGCTTCTCCCTTGTGTTATATCAATCTATGTTCTTATCCTATCACCCCTCACCTTAATCAGGTCTGAAATACTCCTTGACTATAAAAGTTGTTTTGATTTTGTTCGTTCACTGTGTCAAACTACTATGTGCAAAAACTATGTAAGTGCTAGAAATTCAGTAAATTATATGCAGTAGCTGTTTTGTGTAAAGTACTATAAAATATCTCCCAATCACAATAATTATTCTGTGGTTTTCTTTACTAAAGTTTTCCCAGGTTAGGGAACAACAAATCTTTTCAAGTTGTGCTATAAATTTTCTCACATCTCTTCCCTCCAAAGAGAAGAAATCCATACCTGACCATGAAAATATCAACAAGCAAAATCACAAGCCTATCCTGTTGTTCCTACTCACATTTGTCTGCTCAGTCTAAGGTATATTCATTTTTGCCTTCATGAGATCAACCCAGCATGATACCCAACTTGAAGAAACAAGCCTATCAGGAGCAGTAAATCAGAAACCGTTTCAACAGCCATCAACCAGCCTGACAGCCAAGAGACTCATTCTTTGTCCAGGAAAGGATTTCTTTCATGAAGAAAAAGTCAACAAAGACCCTTTCAGAAAAACTCAGAAAGAAAATGAAGACTGTAGAAGGCAAAAGTAGAAAATGAAAAGAAATAACAGAAAACAAAAGGGCCTTTACTTTGGCAGATGTCATTACCTTACAGGACTCCAATGGGCTTAGAAGGAGCCTTCAAAGATCATCTAGCACAGCCTCCTCATTCAGCAATTATGGGGAGGTCCCCAAAGAGAAAGTGACTTGCCTAAGGACACACAGTAACAAGGTAGCGAAGTCTAGAATTAATCTATGGTCTTTTGATTTGAAATCCAATGTTTTTTCTATTTTAACATTCTGCTTATCAGCCCAAAAGTCATCTATGATCATATTCAAAGTTGAATTCATTACTTTTATTCTCATCCAAATGCACTGATATATTTCTGGATAAATCAAGTCACTCACATGCACCCTCCATCACACCTCACTCTACATATGCATCTCTCAAATGGATAGAACACCCGGTCCAGCATCTTCTTGCTGACTGAAGTCTGGGATATATCTTCTCTAGTCTCATTTCCTCAATGGCTTGATAAGTTAGGGAGAGAAGGCAACAGCTGTGGCTCCTGACAGAGTGAGGTTGGCAGGTGCAAAACTAAAATCCCATGTTTCAGCATGTAGTTTCCTTGTCACTGTGTCCCTGGGTGTGTGGCCACCTTGCTAACTAACCACTTGTAGAGGCATTTAAAAATCCATGTGTCTGGCTCCATTATGGCAATATTCCTCTGCAGCGGCTTGGAGGAGTATGTGGCCCTGATTAGGTGCTACCTGTCTAGTTAGTTTGCCTTTGTGGGTGACTCTTCCTTTCCAGTTACCATTGCTTATGACATATGTGTTGTCGAAACTGTGTCAGAGTGAAAATCTCTCAACGGCTGTAAAAGGGCGAAAACAGGCAATATGGCATGGAGATTGTCGGAATAAATCTCCGGAGTAGCTTTAAACACTCATGTCTCCGCATTGGCTCATATATAAACTTTGTTCATTGGGCATCAGGAAACAAATTCATTTTCTTTCCTCGGTTTCTTTGTAAATCAGTACTATTACAACATACTTTTATAAGCTCTTTCTTTGCAAATCCCCTAGGAGTCCTAAGTTTCTTAAAGGGCCAGCTTTGGAGCTGCGGTATTAGATGGAATCTAATATCAAATGCTATGAACTGGATACCCAGAGGACATGAATTTAGATTTAAAGTCACCATATATAATCCACTAAATTCATGATTTTATGATATGATTAGGCAGGCTCTTCTCCAGACAGGCCTAAAAATAAGCTAATGTGATGGAAACTGAATTTATTGGATGTATAAACAGCATTCACCCTTACTTGGTATTTTCTCTAGGTCAGATTTCATGTGATTGGCAGGAAGTCATGACAGCTTGCATTGTACCTTCCTTAGAGGAACATGGGTAGAAATGGTCAATTAGAACTGCCACTCAGCCTCTCTTCACATCAGCTGCTGGTACAGTGGCACTAGGTCTCTGAACTAGTTGTTAGGATGGGAAAATTCTGCTTCCCAAAGCCTTCGTGTTAAATGGGCCAATTGCTAAAAAAAAAAATCTTAATTGTGTGAAAAATATTGTAAATTCTGACCTATCACAAATACGGCAATCTATATGTGGGTAAAATTAGCCAGTTGGTTTTGGGGGTGAAGTGGGATTAAGAGTGGAAAATAATAGGAAACAAACTTTTTTGGACAGAGTATTTCCCCTGGGGGCTTCTGAGCCCACTCTGCTATATCTAACTCCATTTTCCCTGAACAATGTTTTCTTTTCACATGCATACAACCTCTCAATCTAGTATATGTTTGGGATACTTCTTCCTCTTTCATGAAAAATTATGATCCCGTGTACAGCCAAGATAGAGAGAAGCTGGTGTTGAGCTATAGGAAAAGGAAAGGACTGTTGCCACTCCTAGTCACTCTACCTGACTGTCTCAATAGTCAGCTACAATACTTTGTGTGTGTATATGTACGTGTATTTGTGTTTGTGTGTATGTATGTATTTGTGTGTGTGTGTGTGTGTGTGTGTGTGTGTGTGTGTGTGTGTGTGTGTGTAGGGCAAATTGGATTAAGTCTTGTGGGGAAATTAGTTTATAGAACAAACTACAAAAATTAAATATACATATAGGACAAAAGAGAAGAATTGGTTTAGAGGAGAATAAGTACTGGATTCTGAATCATGGCAGTTCTGGTTTTAAATTTTGGCTCTGATATTTCCCAGCTACAAAACTTTGGCCATATCACTTAAACTATAAGCCTCAGTTTCTATATTTATAAAATGTGGATGATAATATTTGTAATGCATATTTTCTAGAGTTTTTATAATTAAAATACTTTATAAACCATATATACTATATAAATACGCAAATAAAAATAGGAATAGCTAGCTATAGACATAAAATATAAATGGGTATAAATGACAAAAAGATGTCTTTGTGTCGAGGAAAATCTAAACATAAGAGAGTGATCGAATTGTGGAAGTTAGGGCTCTTATGTGCAGAAGCTCACTGTGAACATGAGCTTCTTTCAATTAATTCCCATGAAACACAAATGCAATGCGCTTTTAGAGTGTATATGAGAATGCTGAGGAACACATCAAGGGCAAAATATTATTTTTCCCATTTTATAGATGTGAAAACTGATACTCTAAGTGACTTTACATAAGTAGACGGTAAATGTCTGAGGCAGGAAACAAACTGAGGGCATCCTTACCCCCAAATGCAAGATTCTATCCATTAGCCATATCACTTCACAAAATCTTAAAGCTTGAACAGGATTTAGAACTGCAGTTCTTTTTTAATATTTCCATATTTTTCCTTTTTTGTGTTTTTTTGCATTTTGAACTTAAACATAAAAATACAAAAAGACCATTTCTGTATACACAGCACATAATAAAGAGAGGCTTCGACACAAAATCATTTCATACTATTTACTTTTTATTTTTAATTAAATAATGAATACGGCACATCATTTTCAAAGCTACCCTGTTTTTCTATGCTTTCTTCTAAGTTTGTACTTTTTTCATCCCTCCATCACCAGCCTGCCCTAGAGAAGGATATATATGTAAAGCCATTCTATATGTACTTCCATTTATTACTTCTTTCTCTGGATGTCGGTAGTATCGTCCTTCACAGGTTCTTTGTAGATGATTTGAGTACTAGAACTTTAGAACTGCAGTTCTTAATGCTTTTGCATGTTATAGATCCCCCTGATGGTGCAGTGAAGCCTATGGACCCCATCTCAAAATGGTATTTTAAAATTCATAAAATAAGTTGCATAGAATGACAAAGGAAGGCAATTATATTGAAATGCAATTATCAAAATATTTTTTTTTAAGTTCACAAACTCTAAGCTAAGCTAAATTACACTAGGGCACTGAGATCCAGAGACATGAAGTGACATGAATAAAATCACTTACCCCTAAAATTTTCTAAATTAGAATCTACTTCTTTTGATTCCTAGACCAATGCTATTGCTACTCTGCCATGCTGGCGCTTAGTTGACTTGGATAGAAAAAAGCCTGAAAATCTTTGATTTTTATGGCAGAAGAGTCTGGCTAAGAGGTTAATACAACAAACCAAGCAGTCATGGCTATGACAAGGAAAACATTTTAACAAAAAAGGAGAGTACACAGTGATCATAAAAGATATGTTATATGCATTCAATCACAAAGAACTGAAAAACTTTTACACTAAAAAAACAATTCACATAGTCACCCAGAAGAAGAAAGTAAAGTGTCAATCAGAAAAAAATGCATCAGATATCTGTGATCAGAGTCTTATTTTTGAAATCTCTTAGGATCTAGCCCAAATACACAACAGATACAACAAGTACAGTATACCACAAAAGTGAATTCCCAAATGGATAAATGGTCAAAGGATATAAATAGTTTTCAAAAGAAGAATTGCAAGCTGTTAATAACCATATGAATTATTACTTCAAATTGGCCAAAATATCTCTGAGATTTCTTCTCAAAAATCAGAAAATTTGTGGGTATACTTGATATTGCATAGACTGAAGAAATATAGGTACATTAATCTGCTATTTGTGAACCTCTGAATTTGTCTAAACATTCTGGAAAACAGTTTGTAATGATGAAAAAAAAGTGACAGATACCTATACTCTGATTCAGACACCTCACTGCCAGTCAGAAAATCCCAAGGAGGTCAAAGACAGAAAGAAAGGTTTCATGCTCATTGAAATATTAATGGCATAACTTTTTGTGGTACCAAATAACCACAGACAATGTAGATACCTATCATGTGAGGAAAGGTTGAAAAAATGACTAATGAAATAAGTTGTTTTTTACTGATAAATTGTGTTACATAAATGAAATGGAATATTATTGTATCATAAGTAATATGAATGTTAATGCAAAGACATATGGGAAAATATATGAACTTGATCAATTAATCAAGAAATCAACAAGCATTTATACAATGCTTACCATGTGCCAGACATCATGTTATACTAAGGGTTGAGAATATAAATGTGAGCCAAGAGAAAGACAAGTTATATCCTTAACAAGCTTAAAATCTAATGGAGAGAGAAACTCTGAAATGAGGAGGGGCTAAAGGATGTACCTGGTCATTAAGTTCAGAGAATGAGGGATGGTTTATCCAAGGTCATTCCCCAAAATAGACCTTCTGGGAAGAACATTTATCATGGAACATTTATTTGGGTATAAACATTCTGGAAAGTAATTTGGAACTATACATAAAAACTTGGGAAACAGTGCATGCTTTTCAAGACAGCTATATCAATGTTAGGTCTAAATGCAAAAAAAAAGTTAAAGAGAGGGAAAGATCTTTTATGTAAAAATATTTATAGCAACTTTTTGTGGTAGCAAAAGAAAAAATATAAGAGGATGTCCAACAACTGAGGAATGGTGGAAAAAGTTATGGTAGACGAATGTGATGGAGGAGCCAGCATTGTGTTGGAGCCAGCTTAAACCAACTGACTAGAGTCTATTATTACATTTTCAACATTTCAATTTTGGAAATAAACAAAGGCTACCAACGAGTGCTTGATTTATTATTTTGTTGGCTGTCTAGATCAGAGATGTAAAAGACAAATGACAATGGGGGCTCAGATCAGAAGTCACAACAGGACATGTCTGAGCATCATTTGTATAAGAGCTGAGAATTGGTAATCTCACTGAGTAAGAGTTCAGAAAAAAAGGGAAAGGATAGATTGCAGAATGTTGATAAATGTCTATAATTGGAAGCGGAAAGGAGGAAGAAAAGTGATCAAAGGAGACAGAGAAGAGGTGAATTAGGACAGAAGTAGGATTTTGTGGTTTCCACAGGACCACAGAATATGATACTTTCATAGGATCTCATATGTGTTTAGTTCTAGAACTGGAAGATACCTCAGAGACCATCTAGAAAATCCCTTCATGTTACAGATAAAAAACCTGAAGCATAGGGAGAAGGGCTTTGCCCCAGGTCACAGAGATATCAAGCAGCTAAGGAAAGATTTAAACCCAAGCCCCCAATTCTAGAGTCAATCTTTATTTACAAGAAAAGAATAAAGCAATGAAAAACGGCGTTTGCAAAATCATTTTACAGTTTCAATAAAATGTCATGTTAGCACTAATTTCATAGCAGGGCTTTTAGAAGAAGCATGGCAAGAAAAGTTGGAATGAGGCTTTGAATTCTATTAATATTGAATAAATATCTCATTTAATTAGTTTTTTAAATACCAACTTATTGTGAAGATATTTTTTTCCCATCTCCAAATCTGAGATTAAAAGTCATGGCTACTCATTCTTATGCCCATACTAATTGGAATAATGCATGACTTTTAATGTCATACTGAAGTGACCCTTCACCCAGAACATGGTCCAGACCTGTGATTTCATTGCAATATTGCGGTGAGGAAATACTTTTACTCATTCAAGGGACTGATGATGATGATGATGATGATGGTGGTGGTGGTGGTGGTGATTATGGTAAAAATAAAAATAAAAAGCTACCAATCAGGATTTACTATGTGCCAGGCACTGTCCTAAGTGCTTTACAATTATTGTCTCATTTGATTCTCACAATTCTAGGAAGTAGAAGTTATTATTATCCCCATTTTATAGATGAGGAAACTGAGGAAAACAAGTTAAGTGACTTGCTGAAGTTCACACAAGTTCACACAAGTCAATATATGTCAGAAATAAAGTCTTCTTGACTCTGAGATCAGGCCTTCATCTACTACACCATACTGCCACACTGGATTTATATATAATGTAGGTATCTTAATAGACAATCTGCACATCTTGTCTCAATGTATTTATATTGCTATCCTTTTGTCTTATACCCATACGTCTAGTTCAGTGTTGAACCTCCTAGGATCCAGGGCTTGCTTCATATGGTGCATAAGGTAGGGATATGAATAGTAGGACACTTGTTGAATAATTTTTGATAGTACTAGTTGTCAAAAAATCATAAATGGAAAGTACTTGGTGATCATTGTGTCCAATCTTTTTATTGAAAGATAAATGAAATTACTTGCCCAATGTTACTCCGGTGGTAAAAGGAAAGAGTCAAGATTTAAACCCAAGTATTCCGATCCATTTACTGTGTAATAATAATTTTACTGATGAAGATTTTAATGAAAAGGGTGTACAAACATCTAAACTTGAATGTAGTCCTGCCAGAAGACACTGATGGACTGGATAGCTTTCTGATATCCTTCCTTGGTTATGATTCTATTACATAGCTCTGAGAAGTGACACCATATTTTTGCAAAATGAATTATCATAGACAGTGCCTCATTAAATGTTATCACTTCCAAATGTATCTATTTACTTTGTCCCATAGCTGGCAAAAATTGTCATATAAAATGGCATTTCCATTTTCACAGAGATTATCCTGTAAATAGAGTCATGTTGGCTACCATTTTGGGGCTCTTAGAAAAGGCCTTATATACTAAGGTTGAGTGGTGGTAGCATCAATCCCTATGTGTAGCAGACTGGCAAAAAACCTTTAGTCTATGCTTGTCCAGGCTGAATCAGCCAAGAGACTTCAATTCTGAGTCATACCAATCACATAGTTTCAGCCTTTATAATCCCTTTTATATCAAAAGACCAAGTTTATACAAGTAAATTTCATATCATAAACTTCCTGAACAGAATTAGAGTAATGTACTGCTAGAATCATTATTTTTTCCCCCTCAACATTCTTGATATTTCAGGAAGTGGTATAGAAATACATATAGGCCAGCTTCATTGTATTCTTACAACATTTCCACAGTTTTCTCGTGTGCTCGTGTTCCTAGAAGGATTTTTATTTTAACAAAGACAAAACATCAAGGCATATAAGCAAGTTAACAATCTGAAGTCTGAGTAAAGCTTCTATGACCCCAAAGCTATGAAATAAGGTGGTTCAAAAATGCGTGCACTATATTCCCATGAACATTCAGCAAAGGTTCCTCTTTTTTCTCGAAATACCAGAACATGCATAACTATTGACCTCTTACTCTGTGCAAGTGCCTATATGCTTTGTAATGGCCAGGAGTCAATTCCAGTAGCAGACCTTTAACCACTGTGGGAAATACTATAAAACTTTCTGCCCCTTATTAACTACTGTGTGACTATTAGGTTTATGGGTGATGTAAAAATTGTAGAATAGAAACAAAAACATTGTAAATGACCACAAAAGCATGGAGGGATAATTTTCTTCATGTAAGGGGATGGGTGTCAGAGGTGGAGAGGTATGGAATGAAGCAGGTCTCTGAAGGAATGGCAAGGGTCACATGCCAATCATCTAAAACATCAGTAAATTTTCTGTTGCTAAATAAATAAACCTAATTGTAGGTTTGTGGGGCCATGCAAAATATTAGCCAAACATTCTCCTTCAAAATCTACAGCCTCTCTATTGAAAGTGAATGGAATATGAAAGCTGCCTCTTTAAAAATCAGGACTGAACTGGCTAGAGCTTATAGTTCCCCAGAACAGAGCCCCTAGGGCAAGTGGGTAAAAATATGATTTTTATAAACAAACCAGACATTGCAACTTAATGCAAAACCTTATGCATATAACATCACTTATGTACGTGTGCAACTTGTTTGAATTAGAGTTGCAGAAAGAAGGAAGTAAAAATGGCATATTAACCTTGTTTCTAACAATGCTCAAATGCTGCCAGCATTTTGGAGCAAATTGGAGCTCTCACTAGTTCTTCCTTAGTTAAGAATTTTGCTGGTTCTTCTTCAGAATTTCTGTATTTGTAATTATTTTTTTTAAAATTCAGCCTTAAGAATTTGTTCCAAACTAAATTTGGCATGCATTTTTCTAGGAGAGAAATTTTACTTTGTTCCAAAATTCTCTTTAGTACCCCCAAACTGATTATGCTGAACTGAAGTAAAATTGAGGAGCTATGTGAATTCATAGGAAAATTAGAAGTGAGACCAGAATTCACTAAGGACTCTGTCTCCCTCATTCCTAACCCTCCATCAACACATGTATTTTTCCTAAACAACGGTTGAAAACAGTTATTTCCCTCCCCACCCTTGGGCCCCACCACCATTGAAAATCTGTGAGCCAATAATGCTTCTCTCTGATTCAATCTCTGGGTATTTTACAGGAAACCACCAAATGCTAGCTATTATTCCCTTCTTAAAACCTCACCCTCGTATTTCACTGTATCTTTGGTCAGATCTGCTTTTAATATGTCACATTGCATCCTAATTAAAATCATAACAGCTCAATCCGTTGAATTTGGGCAGTTTTGGGTACCGATACAGATTTTTGGTGTTAGAGAAGAGATACAAAATTTCACTTGGGTTTGGACATTTGACTAGGCACTATGTTAGCTTAGAAAATATCTGTTTTTTAAAATTATTTAAATATTAGAGCTGCATTTATTATGTGGAATTAATGCTGAAATTTATTTACTGCTATTAAGAGATGCTGCTGAACAAAAAAGTGTTTTGATTTGAAATTGACTGAATTACCTTCAAGAGATAGAGGCATTTATCTTTTTATGTTCCAGGTGGGGTCACTTTCACACTCCTCAATATTCTTAAGTGTGAAGGTATATTTTTTTTTCTTTTTCCTCTTGGTGCATATAGACAGCCATTCAATGATGAAATAAGAGGAATGAGTTTTTTATATGCATCTTAATTGCAGGGCATTCTGAGTAAGGCAGAACTTCACTGTGTTCCTCAGGGTGAAGAATTGTTAGGGAAGTCTGTATGAATATACTTCAGGTTTTGAGACATAGTCAACAGATGGGGTGGTTTTGAAGATGTTTGGTCATTATCTTGACGATGGTATGTGTAGTACTTTATACATGAGTTCTTTCAAGTGATTAACTATTGAATTGCTTATTTCTACAATGTCTTCTGGGGTGATTTTTGGAAGTCTATGTTATGTGCTTAGTTCGACTCTATTAAATATATGTGGTATCCTCAAATCTTTCTCCTATTGTTTTGCTATTAAGGTTTAATGAAACATTTTCTTTGGCCCCCTTTTTGTTTGTAAGAATGGATTCTTCTCTAGTCCTGAGTCTCATCCGTATGGCTAGAGAGAATATTTTCCCCAGTGCCAATGCCAAGATGTTTCAAGAAAACCTCTAACTAAAAATACAACATGATTTTAACCACTGAAGAGAGGTTAAATCACATCTTGACATTGTGTGCTTTACTTACACCCACAAAAGTCTAATAGTGAGAGGTGAATTAAGGACAGAGCATCATTCTTAGCTGGACCATTGCTGAAGTTTGCGGGATTACACCAAACCCTAAATGCTAGAAGGACATAGCTTTACATCTAAATCAAAGGGAGTAAATATTCAGCTCTGTCATTTAACACTCAGACATTTTCTTTTCATACTCTCGAATACTTCATCATTACAGATATTGTGTCAGGGAAAAGAAGGGAGGAAGTAAAGCAAACAGAATGCAACCTCTTCATAAATGTTGTTGAATTAATCATTCAGTCAATAAGGACTTAATAATTTCTTAGTATGTACATGTCAAACACTGCTCAGAAGGCTTAGTATGTATATGTCAAAGACTACTCACAAAGGCAAAAATAGGGCCCCTGCCCTCATGCAGGTCACATTCGAAGGGGGAAGATAACGTCTAAAACAAAAATGTACGTGTAAGATCAGCTCCAGGAAAAGCTGGAGATAACCTTAGAGAGAAAACATTATCAGTGGTGCTGGCACTAGCAGGAAAGGTGGGACTGGGAAATATGTCTCCTAGAAGCTGGAATTTGAGTTGTAGTAAAGGAGACCAGAGATGCCAGGAAGCAGAAAGGAAAAGGGAGAGCTGAAAGGATTTTACAAATTAGGGCAGCCCGTAAAAAGGCACGAGATCTTTAAAATGCTGTTCTTGAAAATCCAGGCCTATATTTTGGTCAAGATTGGGATATTAACTCCTCTCCTTTATCCTAGTGAAATCATGCCCAGTAGTAATTTGCTTGTATTAGGAAACTGAGTAGGGTACTTCTACTGAGTCCCAATCTTCTCACTGGATAGTTTAACACATCTATAAATTCATTTTGATGAGTTGAAACAGAATTTCATATGTGCAGGAAAATAAAATACCTTCTACTGATTGTTGCCTATCTGACCTTGAATATAAAATGGGTGTTGAGCCATAATTTTGGGACTCTCATTCATGCTACATAATGAAGAGTCAGAAAGGATTTATTTTTAGCGACATTTTGGAGGCTCCATTTAGAACCACATTAAATTATTCCCTATTTTCTGCCCTTGCCACTTTGCAAACATGGCCAATACTTCAGAGAACATTATTTTTTTTTGCTACTATCCAGTGCCAAAAGAAAATTGGATCTAACACAAGTAACTATACAGATAACTCATGTTGGCTACAAAGGTAGTTTTCCAAATGTTAGTGGTCATGTTGTATTGTCAAGCTTGCTGTTAAGTCTCATTAACTTATATGAGTTTATGGAAAGGTATTTAATAAAATATAACCCATGTCACATTTTCAGAGTTACTACATGTCATGAATGCACATTCCCTCTTTATGTGACATGTTTTACTCCTTTCTCTTGAATGCTGACAAACTCATTCATTAAAGCTGAAAAATATTTTTTCAGGACCCTAAAAGTTCGGAAAAGAATTCTTTATCAGTTTCTCTGCACTTGATTTGAATGACCTTCTCCTTTTTAAATTAATAGAGACTTCTTATTTTCCTTTTGGAACTGGAGAACCCTGCAGACTATTTAGATCCTCCATTGTTTAATGGTATCATTATTGAAAATTATAGTGCCATAAGGGAAGGGAGGTGTGTGATAGAAGACAGGGTAGATTAGGGGAAGGGATAATCAGAATGCACGGTGTCTTGGGGGGAGGGGAGAGATGGGGAGAAAATTTGGAACTCAAAATTTTGTGGAAATGAATGTTGAAAACTAAAACTAAATAAATAAATAATATAATTATTATAGCACCAGTAGATGGTAGAGGAGAAGCAGTAATTCAGACTAATTTGCCCAACATTCCCCTCCAAAACACTTCAAAATATTGCCTCAAATTGAATTCTGGAGCTATGGAGTGTAGTAACTACATCTCCCTTAGGATCACACCACCTTTGAAACACACAATGACGCAAAAACTTGTAGACCCCCAGAACTAACTCTGAAACAAAAGCACAAAAAGCCATGAAGCTTGCGATAATGCCTCCTCACCCCCAGTTTAAGAAGAAATAAGCTGGAAAAAAATGAGCAAAAAGCAGAAAAGAACTTAATCATAATAAGCTAAAACAGTGCAGGGTAGACTAAGACATAAACTCAGAAGACAAAAAATTGTTGAAATAGCTACAGCATATCAGAGTAAAATGCTAGTTAGACCCAAGCCTGATAAGAATAAGATATAAGAGTGGTATATGAAAAATTGGAAAAAAAAGGAGAGTAATACAAGAAAATTATGAAGAATTAATGACTTGGTAAAAAGGGGCACTGAAAAGTACTAAAGAAAACAATACCATGAAAAGCAGAATCATTCAAATGGTAAAAGAGGAAGAAAATTTCACTGAAGAAAATAATTTCTTAAAATTTAGAATTGTGCAAGTGGAAATTAATCACTCCATGAGTCACCCCCCAAAAAAAGTAAAGCAAAGTTCAAGGAGTAAAGAAGAAGAAAATGTGACATTTTTAATAGGGAAATCAACTGATCTGGAAAATATATTGAGGAGAGATGATTTAAGAATTATGGATTTACCTGAAAGATGTGATAGAAAAAATATGGCAAATCACCCATTCACAGAAATTATATATTATAAAGAAGATCTCAGATTCACAGGGTAAAACAAATTTAAAAGAATCCACCGATCATCTCCTAAAAGAGATCCCTAAATGGAAATCCCAAGGAATATTATAACCAAATTCCAGAGCTCCCAGGTTAAGGGGAAAATATTTCAATCAACTAGGAAAAAGAACAACAACAATTAAAATATCATGGGACCATGGTCAGGATTACACTAGATTTAACAACTTCCATGTTAAAGGATCAGTAAGTTTAGAATGTGATATTCCAGAAGACAAAGAAAGTAGGAATACAATGAAGAACAATCTATCCAGCAAAACTGAGTATAATCCTTCAGGGAAAAAAGGAATACTTAATTAAATAGAAGACTTTCAAGCATTCCTGGTTAAAATAAAAGAACTAAGTAGAAAATTTGACATTCAGACAGAAGCCTTAAATGAAGCACAAAAAATCAAAAATGAAAGAAAAATCATAAGGGACTCAATAAGGTTAAACTGCTTATATTCCTGCATGTGAAGATAATACTTGTAACTCCTAAGAACTCTCTTCTTATTAGGGAGGTTATAAGAAATTTGCATGGACAGAGGACATGGGTGTGAGTTGATTACATTGGGGTGATCTCAAAAAATAAAACTGAGATGTGAGAAAGAGGGATGCACTGGGAGAAAGCAGAAGGCAGAGGAAGAATGAGGAAAATTATCTCACATAAATGAAGTACCTAAGGAATAGTTTTTATGGTAAAGGGGGATATAAGGGACAGGGTAACAGGCAATGTTTGGACCTCACTGTCATCAGAATTAGTTCAAAGAGGGAAGAAGATATATATGCGTATATGTATATATGCATGTGTATACTCATATATATACATTTATTCACACAATCACAAATGTATACATATATACATATGTATATATGTATATACACATTCCACAAAAAGAAAGATGTAGGGTAAGGGGAAAATTAAAAAGGAAAGGAGTAACAAAAGGAAGGGAAGATTAAGGAAAGCAGTGGTCAGAAGCAAAGCAGACTTTTGAGAAGGGACAGGATAAAAAGAGAAAACAAATTTAAAAAAAAAAACAAGAAAAAAAATCAAATGGAGAAAAATGCACAATTAGAAATCATAACTGAATGTGAATGGGATGAATTCACTTATTAAACAGAAATAAATAGCAGAATGGATTAGAAATCAGAATCTAAAAATATGTTGTTTACAAGAGACATACTTGATACAGATGCACACATAGAATTAAAATAAGGAGCTGGAGCAGAATCTCTTATGCTTCAGCTGAAGCAATCATGATCTCAGATGAAGCAAAAACAAAAATAGATCTAATTAGAAGAGATAATTAAGGAAACTACATTTTGCTAAAAGGTATTATAGGTAATGAAGTAATGTCAAAAGAAAAAACCTTACAGCAAATTTCTCTGATAAAGGCCTCATTGCTCAAATATATAAGGAACTGAGTCAAATTTGAAAAAAATGAAAGCCATTTCCCAATTGATAAATGATCAAAGGATATGAACAGGAAGTTTTCAGAAGAAAAAACTGTCAACAGTCACATAAAAAGGTGCTGTAAATCACTATTGCTTAGAGAAATACAAATTAAAATAACTGAAATATCACCTCACCCTTATTAGAAGTGACAAAGTCTGGAGGGAAAAAAATATTTACATTAATGAGCTGGTGGTGCAGTTATGAACTTGTACAAAAATTCTGAAAAATAATTTGGAACTATGCCCAAAGGGCTATAAAACTTTACATATATCATCAGGCACAGAAATACCATCACTATATCTGTATCCCAAAGAAAAACAATTTTAAAGAAAAGGACATGTATGTATAAAAATGTTTATGGAATCTTTCTGTGACAGCAAGAAATAATGACATGACTTGGATTTGACTTTATTTTGAGTGAGAGAGGACTGTGCAAGTCACCAGTCTCACTTCTCCTCCAGAGTCATCTGAATCCAGTAACCAGATATTCATCTGCATGACTGGAGATGACCCAGGATGAGGCAATTGGGGTTAAAAGACATAGAAATCAAGGCTTCTGTATCCCAAACAAGCAAAATAAATATTCAATGGGCTCAGGCCATGGAGTAGCTCAAAAAGGATTTCGAAAACCAAGTTAGAGAGGTGGAGGAAAAACTGGGAAGAGAAATGAGAGAGATGCAAGAAAAGCATGAAAAGCAGGTCAAGAATTTTTCTAGCACCCTGTGGCTCTGAAGGTGACAATAACCTATGAGCCTTTATTGTAATAATATTCTAGACATTTCAGTTCTACTCTGTGTAACATCATTGCATATAAGATCAGCTTCTTTTTGCTAAATACTGTTAATTTTTTTTCACAGGAACTAGAAATGTTTGTTAGTAGTATTTCTAAGGGTCTTATTCTTATTTGTATTACTAAGACATCAGTCATTTCATTATGGTTTAAGGAAGGAAAAGGTCAAATTTCCCCTCCTTTCTCTCTTTCTGTATTCTCTTCAATAGGTTCAACTACCCTCCTTTAAAGGTAACCTTGATCTTTGGCTAGCAAGTTCTATAGCCTTGAAGATAGGTTTGTAGACCAGACTAGTTAAGTTGATATTTGAACAAGCACTAAAATTCTAATGATTTGGACACATGGGCATCACTTTGTTAAATAACACCAAGTCTTCTCCAAGAATTTGCTTTTCCACTGTGGTTGTTCAGTGTAACATTGGCCTTCTTCCTCTTCTGACTCAGTCTTCTATTTTGCTTTCATGCTTTTTGGGCAGAAGTTGTTTTGAGACTCTTTCAATCTCTTACCACAGTATGGAAATCCTGAATTTAATTTTTTTCATATCTTAATTATATTTCAGCTTACAGAGGTTTTCAAAGTACAATCAAGGCTATTAGACATTAAAATAGCTAATATTTCAAGGCATGGTAGACAGAATCAGGAAGATGGGAACTTGTTAATGGCTTAGAGATGCACATATAATTCTTACATGATGCCACTGACAAATTGCCATACCTGATAATCATGCAAAATAGTTTCCACCCATGGAAAAATAAAGCAAGTGAATAAAGGATGCCTATTGTCTAGGCTACCATATGAAATTGGGTGTACAATGTATGGAGCTCATTCATCGGTGTATTATTTATTTTGGACAGACACTGGAACTAGTGAGTCAGTGGCAGGAATGAAGAGCATTGTTAGGGTGGACTAGATTGTCTTTGAAAAACTGCCAAGTTTGATCAGTGAACTTTAGCTTTTCCAGAAAACCAGTGTTCTTCCCTTGATGGATGGATAAGTATTAGGTACAGCTTCGTCTGATATCACTTTTATAGCCAGTTAGCAGACTAAAGGGAAAAAAATGTTTGTGAGTCAGCTAATAACACATTTCTCTAGTGT
The DNA here is from genome assembly GCF_028372415.1 of Notamacropus eugenii. Taxonomy (NCBI): domain Eukaryota; kingdom Metazoa; phylum Chordata; class Mammalia; order Diprotodontia; family Macropodidae; genus Notamacropus; species Notamacropus eugenii. The sequence continues at coordinate 636,995,005 of NC_092872.1, read as the reverse complement.
TTCAAGATTTGCACAATTTTCTTATGACAATTTTGTGAGATGAGGAGCAGAAACTTTACTATCCATATTTCACAGACATGGAAGCTGCAGTTCAAAGATACATAGTGATACCCCCAGATAAAAATTAAATAGCAGAGCCTAGGCTTGCACTGACACCCATTTCTAGTGTTTTCAGTTCTAAATGTCACTGGACTCTATGATGCCATGTTCTAAATGAATGAGATTGCATAACACATCCTTCTTTGATGCTCCTTTAATCGAACATTCTATAGAATTAGAATTCTATAGAATTCTGTAGAAATAGCCATCTATAACTTTAAACTTTTTACACAAAGAAGAAATTTTCTTACAACTTCTGTGATTTATCAGTATTACAGAATAAATATCACATAATTCTGGATTGATAAAGCAGTGTCAATTTGAACTGAAAATAACAATTTTTGACATCATTCTTTCATTAAGTTAACAATTATTGTTTATTATGTGAAAGTCATTCTACTGCTAGGTGCTGCAGGTTGTATTGAGTTAAATAACAGAAGAAAAAAGCTTAGTAGAGCAGAGAAGAAAGTTCACAGAACAGTAATAATATAGACTATGATAAATGGATGAAAGTCTATTAAGAAATGTAACTTAGAAATATAAAAAAATTAATAAAAGCAATTAATAAAACTAATGCATTTATAAAAGTAATGAAGAAATATAAGCCTTCAGAAAAAAAGAAGAGGTTGTTTCTGAGGTCCAGGGAAATCTTCATAGAGGAAGTAACATTAATTGGGCCTCAGAGGGTGAAAAGAATTTCAGAATTTGGTCATCTGATGAAGTAAGGATGTAAGTAACAGAACTTACATTCTGTTGTCATTGTAGAATTGTTTCAGTCACGTGTGACTCATTTTGACCCCATTTGAGCTTTCTTGGCAAACTGGAGGGTTTGCCATTTACTCCTTCAGCTCATGTTACAGATGAGAAACTGAGGCAAATAGAGTGAAGTGACTTGCCCAGGACACACAGGTTGTATGCACCTGAGGCTGGATTTGAACTCAGATCTTTCCAACTCCAGGCCATTGTGCCACCTAGTAGTCCACTCATATTTTATATTTACCCAAATGACAGATGTTGTTGTCAATTTATCAGTCAGAATTGTGTATTTCTCCTTCTATGTCTTTTAAAATTTGTTCTCATGATGATTACAGATTCAAGGTTCTCTATGATTAGATCATCATAGAAGCCAGTAATGAACAAAAACACAAGAAATCCCAAGTAACTTCCAAATGCTGGTGATTTATTTGTGTTTTGAAAGCTATGTTTATTTTTACAGGTGACTTTTTTCTTGACCTTCTATTCTCATAATACTTCCAGTTCTGAAATGGGGATTTCATCAGGTACCTTCTGAAAGATCTCAATTTGATTCAGTTCAACAAACCAAAACCTACTCAATGCATAATGCTGTCCTAAATGCTGGAAATGACAAATTTAGATCTAGCACAGACCCTACCCTTATGCACCTTACATTCTAGTAAGTTTCATTGTATGCTATCCTGTACACCAGAAGGGAAAAAGGAACACTTTTGTGTATTTGTGCGTGTGTCTTTCTCTCTGTGTATGCATGCATTGTTTTTGCCACCTGAAACAAGTTCTCTGAAAATAAAAATTTCCTCAACTGCCAAAGTTCATCTGCCCAACTCTACTCCCATCTTCATTTCTTTGTTGAAGAATTAGGTCAAAGACATCGGATTCCAACTTTATGATGAAATGCAGATTTCCCATTAAAAGACAAATCCTTTGTTTGTGAATGTTGAATAAGGTAGTGTTTTAAAAATAATTACAACTGACTAAATTTAAGGTATTGGACAAGAATATTTTCTGAACCTGCAGGGTTTTTGGATTCTGAATTAGATAATATTCATTCACTATTGTGCCTTATTAGGTCTCAACATTTCTGTTTTGTTCTCACCTTCTACCCCTAGCCATACTGAGCTCAGGAATTATGATTCCCTTTCTCAAGTGATCTATTTCTCTTGTATTATTGCCAGTTAAATGTGACTTTGTGTTTTCTGACACACTTTCAGTGATTGATGATACAAGAAATATTGACTTCTTCTTAAATAGTTTTTCTTTTTTCATGCCCTAGCTTGCCTTTGCAATTTCATTTTTTTTCCTCCTCCAAAATTCCAACAGTTCTGACATCTGGTCAGATTCCATTCCACTTTCCCAATTAATATCCCACGATACCCTGCCCTTCTATTATCATTCTATAGAAATCAGGAGGACCTGGGAACTCTAAGTGTCTATAACCCATAAAATCTTCTTTTGATAGAGTGAAACAGGCCATGAGTCATGGAGAGCCACCTTGGCAAGACTTTGAATTGCTCCTTCTTCTCTTTTTGTATGGTCTTTCTTGTCTAGACAAGTCTCCTATTGCTGAAAAAGATGGTGCTTGAGTTATGCCTTTCCCTGTCTTAAATCCAAAAGACATAAGTAAAATTTAATTCTATGAAGTGACTGATTGACAACTTTACAACTTTCCTGGCTTGTTTGTAACAAAGATATTAAAATCATCTTCATATATTACTTGTAAGCAGCTAGGTGGTGCAGAGAATAAAGCACTTACCCTAGAGTCAGGAGGACCTGAGTTCTAATCTAACCTCAGACACTTACTACTTCTGTGACCCTGGGCAAGTCACTTAAACATATTTGCCTCAGTTTCTCATCTGTAAAAATGAGCTAGAGAAGTAAAAAGCAAACCATTCCAGTATCTTTGCCAAGAAAACCCCAAAATGGAGTCATGGAGAGTCATACATGACTGAAACAACACAACACCTACAATATTACTTGTAGGGGCTTTTGAGATTCCTGCATGAAAAATACTACATAATTGAGGACAGCTATCAATAGAGCTCTTTGAGTGTTCACTTTTGTTATCAAGAAATAACTATAAAGACCTACTATGTACCCAGAAAACTATCTGAAGTTTTACTGCTTCATGCTTTTCCCACTTTTCATATCAGAATATCTTTGGGCATATTAATTATTTCCTTCTAAAGAGGAAAATATTAATATTTCCCATAGTGTTTCTGGGACAAATTGTAGTCAACAAGACTGTCTTCAATATCTTCAACTTTCATTTATGCTAATGCATGCAGCATTTTATAAATCTTAAAACCCATATAAATATTAGTGGTGTTAACTTTCAACTTTTCATTCTTTTTCAGACCCTCTGATTGCTTTTTCCTCCTTTGCACATCAGATACTCAATATTCTCCTTTTCTACCCCTATAAAGCCCTACTAAGAAAGGAGGAGCTAAGTATTTATTGAGTGTTTATATATATAAGGCACTATGCTAAGCTCTGGTGATAGAAAATCTAAGCAAAAAAAATATGATTTCTGCACTAAGGGGGCTTACATTTGAATGGAGAAAGACAATGAAGAAAAGGGAAATGAAAAACAGAGTGGAGGATAGAGAGGATTATTTTGTGGTTCAGAAGCCAAGACCAGGATTGAGAGGAGAATACAGGTTGGCCTGGGCCCTCCCGCAAAATGGAGGCTCCAGGAAAAGCTCAACAAGACCTTACAGAAGGATACTCCAAGTTGAGAAGGCTGCAGGATTAGTTGGATGTTCCACGGCTAGGAGGGCCAAAGGACGCAGGAAGTTCCAGGATAAGAAAGCATAGTTTAAAAGTCTGAGAACCAGGAACAGGGCCAAGATAGTAAAAAGAAAAATTGCACCCAAGTGATAATGACTAATCTCGATTTACAAAGCCACACAAATTTCCCTCCCCTTTCTAATGATTTTTTTTCTAAATTAAAATGTAAAGTTAAGAGAATGAAGGAAGCTGCTGTAGTAGAATCATATATGCAAGACAACAGCTGGGAAATTTCTAATATGTATTATGGGCAGAGTTTCTGACATCGTACCCCTAAAACATTCTTTTTTTATTTTGCAAAATGCAAGTACTATAACAATTATCCCAGTGTCTATATCACAATCAGAGACAAGGGTATACAGAATTAGAAATAAATTGTTGTGTGTAGTACATTCTTACTCAAATTGAAAGGTATGCCAGTAATTGAAAGGCCAGATCTATATCCAGTAATAATTGACATTTGCAATAGTACTTTAAGAGTGTTTTACACACATTGCCTCATTTGATTCTTACATTTTTATTATACAGCTATAACAGGTACTATTATACTCATTTTGCATATGGAAAAACTGAGACTAGGAGAATTGAAGGAATTTGTACAAGATGTCAAAGGCAGGATGTGAATCTCATTCTTCCTGATTTTAAGATTAGTACTTTAATCACCATACTAGACTGCCTCTTCCTAATTGCTAAGCAATTTACTTATATAATCTAATTTTAGACAACCAAAAACCTCATCATGAGGAGAAGTTAATATTATCCATGTTTCCTCTTACCCTTTTGTTTTTCAGCCATGGGAATCCATGAAACAGAAAAATAAAGATGAAATGATGAGCACCTTTTGATTCTGTGGTGGTTGTGGTAGAGTGTCAGAAAATATAATCGAGAATGTTGGGAGAAGGGAAGGAAATAAGCATTTATAGAGCACCTACTATGTGCCAGTCACTGTGTTTAATGTTTTACACATATTATTTCATTTAATCTCCACAACTCTGTGAGGTATGTGTGATCAAAACCACAATTTTACAAATAAGGAAAATGAGGTTAAGTGTTTTGACCAAGGTCATACAGTTAGTTACGTGTCTTTGGTTGGATTTGAAATCAGATTTTTCTGATTCCAGAACCAGTGCTCTATCCACTCTAGCACCAGTTGTCCCAAGGAAGGATGAAGAGAAATATATGGAAAGATATGATTCAGGAAGAAATGAGAGAAATCAAAAGTTTATAGACTATGCTGTCATACATGAACACTTACTTTGAAAAGAGAATTAGTAACACTGGACTGAGTATATATATAAATATCTTGGAACTTCTACTATTGTAAGGAAGTGAAGGAAGCTATATACAAATGTATATCAAAGAAGGTAAGATACCAAAAAATATGGGGGGGAGGGGAAATATGAGAAAAAGGCTAATGAGAGAATATTAGAAAATTCAGGAACATATTCCCATTCTCCCACCTATATTAAATTTTTTCTAGATGTGAACTGAGATCATCTTTGGTGAGGGGGTTAATTGGGAACAAGCTAACTTTCTGAAGTGTTATTCAACAATGAACTATCCCTTTACCATTTTATAATAAACGGAAAGATATAGAAAATAGAAGTTTCATTCTAACGATTGTTTATTATGAAAAGCCTTTAAGTCAGTAGCACTAAACATACTTATAATCTCATGTTTTTTTATTTTAATTACATTTTATTTGTTTAAGAAAAATCTTTTCTTCCTCTCACTCTGTCATCCACGAAAATAAAAATTGTCACAAATACATAATCAAAATTAATTCTCCCATTGACCGTGTCCACAAAGTATCTCATTCTGATCCTGAGTCTATCACCTCTCCGCCAAAAAGTGGGTAGCAAGTTTTATCATCGGTCCTCTAGAATTGTATTTGATTATTTCATTGATCAGAGTTCTTAACTTTTTGAAAGTTGTTTGTCTTTACAATGTTATTTTATAAATTGTTCTCCTGCTTCTGTTTATTTTACTCTATATGAATTAATATACATCTTTCCAGACTTCTCTTATACCATACAATCCAACATTTTTTAGAGCACAACAGTATTCTACTGTATTTGTATACCACAATTTGTTCAATCTTTCCTCAATGATGGACAGCCTCCCAGTTTCAAGATTTTGCCACCACAAAAAGAACTACTATAAACATTTTCCCTATTTTACTAATCTCTTTGGCATATGTGACTAGTAGTGGTATTTCCAGGTCAAAGGATATGCATAGTCTAGTAACCTTTTGGCCAACGTTTCAAATTACTTTCCAGAAGGGACAAATCATTTCATAGCTCTTCCAACAATGTATAAATGTGTCTATTTTCTCATAGTCCTTTAAACATTTGTTAGCATTGCTAATATTTTTTGGTATAAGATGGAACCTGTTATTTTAATTTGCATTTTTAAAATTATTAGTGATATGGAGTATTTTTTCATATAGTCAAATAATAGTTTGAGTTTCTTCTGGCAACTGACTATCCATACCTTTTCAAGATTTAGCAGTTGAGGAAAGGCTCATTACAATTTTGAATAAGCTGAAAATAGGACTTTAATACCATCTACCTTCTAGGATTATTGTGAGAATTAAATGAGGTAATAATTACAAAGCACTTAGCACAGTGCCTGGAACATAGTAGGCTCTATATAAATGTTAGCTACTATTATTTATCAAAGAAGTTACTGCAAAAATCTTTATAGCTACTTGGTTATCTTTAGCTACATTGGTTTTGTTTGTGCAAAACCTTATAAAAATTAATCAAAATTATCTATTGGATAATTTGTTTGTGTTGTCACCCTTGATGTCTAAGTCACATACCCTTTGAAATTTATCTTGGTGTATGCTGTGAGATGTTGCTCCGTATCTGATTTCTTTCAGAATATTCCCCAGTTTTTCCTTTCTTTTTTTAAATAACTAAATCTTATTCAAGTTGGTGGGATATTTGAGTTTATGATACACTATACACTATGCTTATTTGATCCTATAAATTATGTACCAATTCCACTCCACTTCTCTTTTTCCTTAACTAGTACCAAACTATTTTAAAGATTTTTACTTTGAAGTATGGTTTGAGATCTGTTGCTGCATAGACTGTTTCCCAATTTTTTCCCTATTATTTCCCTTGAAATTCTTTAGTTTTTCTGCCAGATGAATTTTGTTATTACTTTTTCTTCTTCCACAAGTTATCCTTTGTTAGTCCAAGTGTGCGTAGTGCTGAATAAGTAAATTAATTTAAGTAGGAGTAAATTTTATTATATGTGCTCAGATTATTCATGAACAATATTTCCCCAATTATTTAGCTCTGTTCTTTTTGCATATAGACTTTCACAATAAGGTATCATTTATCTATACATCAAACTATTCATAATTCTTTAGAAAATTTAACAATAAAAATAAACCCCTCACTTACCCTCTTAGTGATATCTGGTAGGGCTCAAAACATGAAGAAGTACTCTTTCCAAAGAATTCACTCCTTTTTTGTTGGAAACTGACAGAACTGAAGAGAGATATGCAAGCTTGGTGAGATACTTTAAATGTTCCTTTGCATAGATGAAATTGTGCTGATGGCATCAAACCCTAAAATATTTCAGAGTCTCCTAGGAGAGGATGTGTAATCATTCAATGGAATTTTGCCTATCCATCTACATAGGAAACACCAAGTGGATAAGAATATCTATTTCCTGGATTTCAGCACGCATCTGAATGAACATACTCTATCAGAGACTCTAGGGTCTAATAGTTAGCACATATGGGACAAACAGGAAAAAGAGACAGGAAGCTGGACTGGGAGTTGAATAGGAGAAAGAAAGCAGGCTGGATTGCTTTGGGGAAATTCTAAAGCTCCTTTACTGACTCCATGCTTTCCATGAAAGGAAAGGCTCATTTTTTCAATAGGATTTTAAATACTTTTACCAGTATTCTTACATAACAAAAGCAGTAGCCGCTCATTTTACATATCATTAAAGGTCTGTAAATTTCCAGTATCTCATTTGATGCTCACAATAACCCCCTGAGGCAAGGATTATTATTCTTATTTTACAAATTGGGGCTCTGGGAGGTGAGTGACTTGACCAGAGTGACAAAACTAGTGTTTGAAGCAGGTCTTCCTGATTACGGCAGGTATTCTGTCTGTCACCATGCCTTTAATATGATAATACAATAAAACCCAGAAACATAAGGCTTTACAATTCAATGTCTCAGGCCTTGATTTCAGTAATCCTTATCTTGTTGCATGATAAATGAGACATTTCTAGCTACTTTTAGATCTTAAGTGGAGAGAAAACAAATGTCTTGATAGCAAGATGAGAGTCTAATCCAAACATCTAAATAATGCTCTTTGGAGCAATTTAAGTGGAATACCTAAAGTAAGATACTGCATTGTTTGACATTTGAAAGGAGAAATTCTTACAATCATAAAGCTTTTACTTTGTAATTGTCTTCCTATAGTGTTTGTCATGGGGTCTCCTGCTTGCAGAGGATTTCAGACAATAACGATGTGAGCAGTCATACACAGGAATCTTCTTGTGTACAAAACAAAAGAGACTCTTTCATTGTTTCCCCAGTTTGCAGTCTTACCCATTCAGTTAAGATTTCCCAATCTGTTGACAAGTGTTTTGGAGCTTATTAGCTCCAAGGGTTGGATGAGACTTTCATTGAATACATTGTATGAAACATTCTCTCCAAGAAAATGACTTTCAGGGGATACCTGCGGAATTTTGTTCCACCAAATGGTTGACTTCAGATCAAGAGGAAAAGTTAATTTGCACATTAAATATAAAATCCCTGAAAACCACAGTCACAGAGATGCCTACACCTTTTTTCTTTCAAATTTATTAATTTATTTGTTTTCACTTTTCAACAATCACTTCCATAAGTTCCAAATTTTCCCCCCCTCCCTCCCCTCTTCTTCCCCACGATGGCATGCAGTCTTATGTAGGCTCTACACATACATTCCTATTAAACACATTTTCACATTAGTCATGTTGCATAGAAGAATTAAAATGAATGAAACTACAAAAAAACAAAACAAAACATAACAAAAGAGAAAATAGTCTGCTTCATTCTGCATTTTGACTTCATAGTTCTTTCTCTGGATGTGGATGGCATTTTGCATCATGAGTACTTTGTAAATGTTTTAGGTCCTTGCATTGTTGTGAAGGGTTAAGTCTATCAGAAACAGTCCTCACACAATGTGACTGTTAATGCATATAATGTTTTCCTGATTCTGCTCATTTCACTAGACATCAGTTCATGCAAGTCCTTCCAGGTTTTTTTGAAGTCTGCCTGTCGTCATTTCTTATAGCACAAAATTATTCCATTACATTCATAGACAACAACTTGTTCAGTCATGCCCCAATTGATGGGCATCCCCTCAATTTCCAGTTTTTGGCCACCACAAAAAGAATTGCCGTAAATATTTTTATGCATGTGGGTCCTTTCCCCATTTTTATGCTCTTTTTTGGATACAGCCCTAAAAGCAGTATTGCTGGGTCAAAGGGTATGCACATTTTTATAGCCTTTTGGGTATATTCCAAATTACTGTCCAGAATGATTGGATCATCTCACAGCTCCACCAACAATGAAATAGTGTTCCAACTCTCCTACATCTTTTGCCTACATCTTCCTTTTTTAATGTTCAAAAAATGTTTATTTTTAAAAATATGAGCAGTTTATGCCAAGAAATGCAGCAATAAATACAGCTGAAGAAAACAAAGCAACAATTCTACATTGATACATTGGCACAAACAGGAAGAGTAAATGCACCGTCCAAACCTCAAGCTCATTTTCCTTATGTGTCTGGTCATCTTAGATATTAGAATGGAAACACATTTAATCACAAATGCACATAAGTCATGACTTTATTTAAAAATTAGGAAACAATACTGTAGAAACAATGACATTCAGATCTCTAAAATGCTGCGTCTCAGATTTAGTTGGCAAAAAACACATTTATGAATAACTTTCAGTCTTCCATGCAGAAACTAGATAGTAAACTGCAAAGAGAGAGAGAGAGAGAAAGAGAGAGAGAGAGAGAGAGAGAGAGAGAGAGAGAGAGAGAGAGAGAGAGAGAGAGAGAGAGAGAGAATGCACAGAGAGAGGAGAAGAGGCTCTATGACTCTTCCTTCAAATAGATTTAATTATATTTATAAAAATTATTACATACATATATTATAAACCTAGTGAGAAAACAAGTGTAAGATCAGTCTTTGAAGGTCAGATGATTCATCCAGGTCATTGTTCTGTCTGATGACCCTTAAATAGTCCTTGAAGGTGAGAACCATTCCCAATAGAAAACACATTGAATATGGAGTCAGAGAATCTGGCATGGGATCCCAATTCAGCTGCTTTAACCCGTACTTTATGACTATGTTAGGTGGTTACCTGTATGATTGTGGGCATCACTTAACCTTTCTGTGTCTCAGTATCTTCATCTGTGAAATGAAGAGGTTGAATTAGTTAATCTCTAAAATTACTTCTAACCTTTTCCTTTTGAGCTTATTGGGGATTGCTTCTTCATGTTCTGGTTTCCTGCTAAAGTCTTTTTTAAAAAAATCTTGATTAGCCATTAATCTATCTAAACCTTTTGCTTTGAACCTGTGTTTCCAGATGATTTGTGTCATCCTTCATTGCTGAAGAAGAACATGCCATTAGAGAAATGGTGACATGACTTGCACTTGACTTTGTTTTGAGTGAGGAAGGGCTGTGTAGGTCACTAGCCTCACTTCTCCTCCAGTCATCTGAATTCAGTGACCTGCTATCCCTCAGGATGACTAGAGATGACCCAGGATGCCGTGGGAGGCTTTGATGCCACTTCTCAAAAGTCTCCATCCTGGCAAGTCTGTCTGTTATTTGTGAAGAAAGACCTATTCAAGTATGAGGGTAGAAGCCTTCAGGGAAATTTAACAAAAAACAAGAGAAATTAAAACGTTGGCAAAAATTGAAGTTAATGAAAATAGATAACTTCTGAAGTAATTTTTTTAAAAGCTTAAAAAAATTCACCCTTATTAGTTAAGCATGAATTCCCTTTCCCCCCTGGAACTGCTTGAACTTGTCGAGTGAATTATAGTCAGGCCGATCAGACTATATTTGGGTAGATAGTTGAGAATACAAGGTAATAAAGAGACACACCTACACATTTTAGTTATTTGGCCTGTGAACTGGATTAGTGGTATTAGCTGCAAACTGAAATGACCTATAATAACACTTTTAAAGTATTAATAATGTATGACTAATAGTATTATAATAGTATTCATTAATTTGTGCAGCTAAAAAGGACAAAATTATTTAATTATGTGGAGTTTTCTTTAGCTTTAAGTTAGTCAGATGTCTTTTAAAATCACAGAATGCATTCTAGCACAGGAAAGGACCTTTAAAGACATATACTCCAATTTCATTTCATAAATAAGTGAGCTAAGGACTTACTTGAACATGTTGGCATCAAATAAACACAACCCAAATCATCTTGTCAACTTTTACTAAATGACACAGTTCTACCAAGCTCCACCAACACCGAGACATTGCTCTTGACCAGAAAAGTCAGAGGCATGGGCAGAATTTCAATTGTCTACCATTTGGTATATAGACATATAAGACAAGCATATAGTGCATAGAATGATGATAAATATGTGTCTGAAGTCCCAAACTGAAAAGATACTGCAATCCTGCAAAGTACTCAAAGAAATGCCTGGAAGAATTCCAAAGATTAATCAGACCCTATATCTTGCAAAATTCCATGTGTCAAAAAAATTGTTAGAATGTTAATGGTCTGGGACTGCTAAGTAAAGCTATGAAGTAGATAAAGTCTTTTGTTTCATAAGTTTCTATATGTCCTTCCTCTACTCTCTTCCCATTTCAGACCAGCTTTTTTTTTTTTTTTTTTTTTTCCAATCAGTGCTCTTCTTTTACCTCTTGAATGCCTGGGGGTATGAGAGCACTCTTTTAACCTGGGACAATGTTTTGTCTTCCTGGAATTCCCATTCTCTCGTTACCAAACCTGACTACACCATTATCCCTCATCCCCAACACTATTCCTCCACGACTTTGTTCTCTTTAGGTGACAGTGAGTGGTAATGGATTATTAATCACATAAAGTTGTCCTTGCCATTGTGTTAATTCTCTAATAGGTTGCCCCTCCTAGGTAATATAATGACTTAACCAAGTTAAAATGCACTTAAAGCAAGAGTGATGCTTATGCTCGGAATTTCAGACACTATGGTGTAAATGACTAACAACAGTAACATTACTTTTCCCAGGAGAATTGACATAGTTATAGGGTTCAAGGACTATACCAAAGGATGTATATGTAGATAAGAAAATTTTAGACTCTAATTCATTGAGTGAAGAAAGATTATTTTAGTATTCAAGTTTTTCTAAGTCATCTGAAATCACATCGTGTATCTTGCACTTTTTATTTTAGACAGATAGATTGGGAGAAGTCTGTGGACATATCAGAGAATGATAGTACCTCAGAGTGGAAAGGGACATTAGAGTTAATCCTGTACCTGTATAAAAATAAAAACAATATACAATGTAATATAAAATACATAATAATAAAGAATCACTTCTAGAATAAGAACAAAAACAACAAAAGTGAGCAGCATTGATATAGCACTTGAAAGCTGATAAAGCACCGTAGTATATTAGCTCGTAACAATCCTAGAAGTTAAGTGCTATCATTACCTAAATTTTACATTTGAGGAAACTGAGGGTGATAGATGATGTGACTTTCCCATGGTCACACAATTATTAAATATCTGAATTAGAATTTGAACTCATTTTCCTGTCTCCAAATGTTCTTCTCTTGACATCTAGCTACATATAACATGACAATGGCCAGCCAGCCTTCTCTTGAATTCATCCACTGATGTCAAAAAGCTATATCTTGAATTAGCTCATTTTGGATTGAGTGCTGGGCCTAGAGTTAGGAAGACCTGAGTTCAAATTGGACTTCAGACATTTGTTATGAGACCATGAGTAACCACTTAACTCTGTTAGTGACAGTTTCCTCACCTATAAAATGAGCTTGAGAAGGAAATGGCAAACCACTCCAATATCTTTGCCAAGAAAATCCCAAATGGAGTCACAAAGAGTTAGATATAATTAAAATGACAGCAAACAACAACAAATTATTTAGAAAGTTTTCATTATGTTGAAACTAAATCCACCTCTCTACCTCTCACCCATTGTTCCTAGTTCTAAATGATAAGTCTAGTCCCTCTTCCAAATGGTAACTTTTTAAATCATTGACCATGAGCTTCCTAAATCTCTTTTCTTTTTTTTAATTAATTAATTAATTTGTTTTCAGTTTTCTACAAACATTTCTACATATCTTAGATTATTCCTCCTCCTTCCCACCACCTTCCCTTTCCCTCCCCACACATACATTCTTATTAAATACATTTTCACCTTAGGCATGTTGCATAGAAGAATTAAAATGAATGGGAGAAACAATGAAAACTAAACAAAACATAACACAAGAGAAAATGGTCTGCTTCATTCTGCAATCCAGTTCCATAGTTCTTTCTTGGGATGTGGAAGGCATTTTGTCTCAAGAGTTCATTGGGAATTTTTTTAGATCCTTGTATTGCTCTGAAGGGCTAAGTCTACCAGAAAAATTTCTTACACATTGTGGTTGTTGCTGTGTACCAAGTTCTCCTGGTTCTTCTCCTTTCACTGAGTATTAGTTCATATACATCCTTCCAGGTCTCTCTGAAGTCTTCCTGTTCAACATTTCTTATAGCAAAATAGTATTCTATTACATTTATATACCACAACTTGTTCAGCCATTCCCCAATTGATAGGCATCCCTCGATTTCTACTTCTTGGTCACCACAGAGAGAGCTGCTCATATATTTGTGAACATTTGGAAACTTTTCCCATTTTTATGAACTCTTTGGGATATAGTTCTAGAAACAATATTGTTGGGTCAAAGGGTAGGCACATTTTATAGCCCTTTGGGAATATTTTCAAATTGCTCTCCAGAATGGTTGGATCAGCTCACAGCTCCACCAAAAATGAATTAATATTCCAACTCTCTCACATTTTCTCCAGCCATCTTCCTACTTTGTCATGTTAGCCAATCTGATAGGTGTGATGTGGTATCTCAGAGTTGTTTTGATTTGCATCTCTCTATTCAATAGTGATTTAGAGCATTTTTTCATATGACTATATATAGCTTTAATTTTTTTCTCTGTTGATATATCCTTTGACCATTTATCAATTGGGGAATGACCTGTATTCTAGTATATTTGACTCAGTTCTCTATATGTTTTAAAAATGAGGCCTTTATCACAGATACTAGTTGTATAACTTCTTTCTCAGTTTTCTGTTTCCCTCTTAGTTTTGCTTGCATTGGGTTTGTTTGTGCAAAAGTTTTTCAATTTAATGTAATCAAAATTATCCATTTTGTACTTCATAATGTTCTCAATCTCTTGTTTGGTCAAAAATTTCTCCATTCTCCATAAATCTGACAAATACACTATTCCTTGCTCCCCTAATTTGTTTATAGTGTCAGTCTTTACACCTAGATCATGCATCCATTTGGACTTTATTCTTGTGTATGGTGTCAGGCATTGGTCTATGCCCAGTTTCTGCCACACTGTTATCCAGTTTTCCCAGCAATTTTTGTCAAACAGTGAGTTCTTATCCCAGACGCTGGAGTCCTTTGGTTTATCAAGCAGTGTATTCATTGACTACTGTGTCTTAAGTACCTAATGTATTCCACTGATCTACCTCTCTATTACTTAGCCACTACCAAGTGGTTTTGATGACTGCTGCTTTATAATACAATTTGAGATCCAGTGGGTCTAGGCCACCTTCCCTAGTATTTCTTTTCATTAGTTCTCTTGATATTCTGCACCTTTTGTTCTTCCAGATGAATTTTGATAGTATTTTTTCTAGCTCTAGAAAATAATTATCTGGTAGTTTAATTGGTATGACACTGAATAGGAAAATTAATTTAGGTAAGATTATCATTTTGATTATATTAGCTCGACATACTCATGAGAAACTGATGCTTTTCCATTTACTTAGATCTGACAATAAGTGTTTTGTAATTGTGTTCATATAGTCCCTGGGTTTGTTTTAGCAGATAGACTCCCAGATATTTTATAGTGTCTACCATGGCTTTAAATGGGCTTTCTATTTCTCTCTCTTGTTGTTGGACTTTGTTAGTAATATATAGAAATATAGAATATATAGATTAATGTGAGTTTGTTTTGTAACCTGCAACTTTGCCAGAGCTGTCTATTATTCCAAATAGTTTTTTACTTGATTCTCCAGGATCCTCTAAGTAAATCATTATATCATCTGCAATGATTGATAATATAGTTTCTTCTTTGCCTATTCTAATTCCTTCAATTTCCTTTTCTTCTCCTATTGCTAAACTAACATTTCTAGTACCATATTGAATAACAGTGGTGATAATGGACATCCTTGTTTCAGCCCTGATCTTATTGGAAATGCATCTAGCTTGTCCCCATTACACAAAATGCTTGCTGATAGTTTTAGGTAGATGCTGCTTATTATTTTGTGGAAGGTTCCATTTATTTCTGTGCTCTCAAGTGTTTTCAATAGGACTGGGTGTTGTGTTTTGTCAGACTTTTTCTGCATCTATTGAGATAAATGATATGGTTTCTGCTAGTTTTGTTGTTAATATGATCAATACTGCTGCTAGTTTTCCTAATATTGATCCAGTCCTGCATTACTAGTATAAATTCTGCCTGATCATAATGCATTATTTTTGTGACAAGGTGTTGTATTGCTTTTGCTAATATTTTATTTAAAATTTTTACATCTATATTCATTAGAGAAATTGGTCTATAATTTTCTTTCTCTCTTTTGGCTCTCCCTGGTTTAGGTATCAGAACCATGTTTGTATCATAAAAAGAATTTGGTAGAACTCCTTCAGCAATTTTCTCAAATAATTTATATAGTATTGAAATTAACTGTTTTTTAAATGTTTGCTAGAATTCACGGGTAAATCCATCTGGCCCTGGAGATTTTTCCCTAAGGAGTTCATTAATGGCTTGTTCAATTTCTTTTTCTGAGATGGGGTTATTTAAGTATTCAACTTCCTCTTCTACTAATATGGGCAGTTTTTATTTTTTAAAAATATTTGTTCATCTCATTTATATTGTCAAATTTATGAGCAAATTAATTTCTAATTATTGTTTTAATTTCCTCCTCATTGAAGGTGAGTTCACCCTTTTCATTTTTGGCATTGGTAATTTGGTTTTCTCTTTTTTTAAAATCAAATTGATCAAAGGTTTATCAACTTTATTGGGTTTTTTTATAAAATCAACTCTTAGCTTCATTTATTAGTTCAATAGTTTTCTTCATTTCAATTTTATTAATCTCTCCTTTGGTTTTCAGTATTTCTAATTTGATATTTGCTTGAGGATTTTCAGTTTGTGTTTTTTCTAGTTTTTTCAGCTATGTGCTCAATTTATTTCTCTATTTTGTTCATGTAGGCACTCAAAGATATAAAACTTCCCCTAAGAACTGCCTCTGAAGTATCCTATAAGTTTTGGTAGATTGTCTCATTATTGTCATTCTCTTGAATGAAATTGTTGATTTGTTGTTTAACCCACTCATTCTTTAGGATTAGATTATTTAGTTTCCAACTAATTTTTACTTTATCTTTCCATAGCCTTTTATTATATATAATTATTATTGCATTATGATCTGAGAAGGATGCATTGATTATCTCTGCCTTTCTGCATTGGATTGTGAGGTCTTTATGATCTAGTACATGATTAATTTTTGTATATGTGCCATGTACCACTGAGAAAAAGGTATATTCCATTGTATCCCCATTCAGTTTTCTCCAGAGAGCTATCATATCTACCTTATCCAGAGTTTTACTCATCTCTTTAACTTCTTTCTTGTTTATTTTGAGATTTATCAAGTTCAGAGAGGGGGAGGTTGAGATTCCCCCAGTATAGTTTTGCTGGCTATTTCTTCCTGTAACTCCTTTAATTTCCCCTCTAAGAATTTGGGTGCTGTATCACTTGGAGCATATATATATGTTTAGTAATGATACTGCTTCTTTGTCTAAGGTCCCTTTTAGTGGGATATAGTTTCCTTCCTTATCTCTTTTGATTAGATCTGTTTCTGCTTTAGCTTTGTCTAAGATTGTGATTGCTGCCTCTGTTTTTTTTACATCCGCTGAAGCACAATATGCTCTTCTCTAATCTTTTTACCTTTGACCTGTGTGTATCCATCTCCTCATTTTCAAATGTGTTTCTTGTAAACAACATGTTGTCAGATTATGTTTTTTTAATCCATTCTGCTATCTGCCTCCATTTTATGGGAGAGTTCATCCCATTCACATTCACAGTTATGATTACTATCTGTATCTTTCCCTTCATCCTCTTTTCCCCATTTATGCTTTTTAGTTATCCCTTTTCCCTTTCCCTCCACAAGAGTTTTAATTTTTGACTATTGCTCCCTCAGTCTTCCCTCCCTTCTTTCAACCCCCCTCCCTTTTATTCCCCTTTTTCTTTACTGCTTCTTCCTTCCCTTTTAGTCTCCCCTCCCTTTTCTTTTCCCTTTCCCCTGCTACTGCTTATCCTACACACTTGACACTCACTAGCTGTGTGACCTTGGGCAAGTTACTTTACCTCAGTTGCCTCATCCTGGGTCATCTCCAGTCATCCTGATGTATATCTGGTCACTGAATTCAGATGGCTCTGAAAGAGAAGTGAAGCTGGTGACCTACACAGTCTTTCCTGACTCAAAACAAAGTCAAGGGCAAATCATGTCATTATTTCTCTGATGGCATGATCTTCGTTGACCACGAAAGATGATCACATGCTGCCTATAGAGCTAGTTAGATTTCTATACTTAACTTATTTTGTTGTTCACTCCTTCAACCAAATCAGATAAGAACAAATCTCAAACAATACTTATCTCCCTCTCCTCTTTCCCTCTACTCTTTTGTGCTTTTTCTTATGATGTGATTTGACTTTTTCTGCCTCTTCCTTTTCACATCTCCCATTATAGTCCAATCACACCCTTAAATCACATTTTTTATCATGACATCATTTAATTTAAACCCATTCCCTCTATCTATGTATTTTCCTTGTATATATCATCATAAATATACAATTCTCAAGATTGGCAAGTATCGTCTTCCCTTATAAGGATGCAAACAGTTTGCCCATATTAAATAACAAGGTTTTTTTCTCGTTTGCCTTTTTATGCCTCTCTTAAGACCTGTGTTTGAAGATCAAATTTTCTATTGAGCTGTGGCCTTTTCATCAAGGTCTGGAAATCTCTTATCTCATTGAATATCCATCTCCTTGCCTGAAATATTATGCTCAACTTTGCTAGGTAATTGATCGTTGGTTGTAGGCTCAGCTTCTTTGCCTTTTGGAATATCATATTCCAATCTCTCCCATCTTTTAATGTAGAAGCTACAAGGTCCTGTGTGATCCTGACTGCAACTCCTCGATATCTGAACTGTTTCTTTCTGACTGCCTGCAGTATTTTCTCTTTCACCTGATAGTTCTGGAATTTTGCAAAGATATTCCTTGGTGTTTTCAGTTTGGGATCCCTTTCAGGAGGTGCATGAAGGATTCTTTCAATGACTATTTTGCCCTCTGGATCTAAGACTTCTGGGTAGTTTTCCTTGATGATTCCTTGTATTGTCCAGGCTCTTTTTTCATCATGGCTTTCTTCTAGGCCAATAATTCTTAGTTTTTCTCTCCTGGACCTATTTTCCAGGTCAGTTACTTTTCCAATGAGATATTTTACATTTCCTTCTATCTCTTCATTCTTTAGATTCTGTTTGACTGATTCTTGCCATCTCATAGCATCATTAGCTTCTACTTGCCCAATTCTAATTTTTATCAAATTGTTTTTTTCAATTAACTTTTGCAACTCCTTTTCCATCTGTCCAGCTGTTTCTTTTAAGGAGTTATTTTCTCCAGTTACTTTTTGTACTTCCTCTCCCATTTGTCCAATTTTTCCAGTTATATTTTGTGTTTTCTTTTCCATTAGTCCAATTTTCCTTTTAAATTATTCCATGATTTCTTTTTTCATATTTTTGAAATCATTGGCCAATTTTTCTTCTATTTCCCTAATTTGGCTTTTAAAATCCTTCTTGAGCTCTTACAAGAATGCTCTTTGGGCTTGAGATCAGTTCATATTCCCTTCTGATGTTTTAGAGGGGAGTACAGTCTCAATGCTGACCTCTTTGGTATTTGTGTTTTGGTCCTTGTTGTCATAGAAAGATTCTCTGGTCTTAGATTTTCTGGTTTGCTTCTTGCTCATGATGATCACCTTGTTCCTGACTTTTAAAGTAGATCTCTGCTTCTGCAGCACAGGGGGTTCTATCCCATGGTTCTTGTGCTTAGAACTTGAGGCTTTGTGTATTGTGACCTCTGGTTCTTTCAGCTAGAATCTAGAATGCTTTAGCTGAGCTGGTTGGTGTGCCAAAGCAGAGGCCAGGTGAAGTCTGCCTGAGCTTTTCTGCAGTTAGTCTGCTGCTAACTGAGTTAAGTGTAAGGACGAGGTGGTCCAGTCACAAGGACGTTTCCTTTCCTGAGCACAGGCAAACTCAGTGGTTGGTGAACCCCATTTGTACTAGTGTCTTCCAAGTTCCCCTGGCTGTGCTGAGGCATGCTTGGGGTCCTGGTGTTGGTGATTACAGGCTCTTTCCCCCGTAGCTCAAGATCTCTTCCCAGTTTACTGAGGTGTAGCCATCTGGGATAACTCTGGTCCTGCACTGGTCCCCTTCAGCCACAGAAAGAGGGACCCCCCTTTGCGATTTTCCTACCCTCATGGGCTAAGAGACTGTTTAGACTTTCAGCTGATCCCACTGTTCCAAGATTTTTCCACAGGAGATAGTCTCTGGTTTTTCCCAAGGTCAACAAGGGGAGGGATAGAGCATTTAGTGATCACTCCACCATCATGGCTGCTGAAAGTTCAAGTAGTGACTTACAGATATTTAATCTGCAGGCTGATAGTCTCAGGAGTGGCTGCTGCTGTTACCTGGGGTTCTACAGTTTTCTCTTATTCAGTTCCAGTGGACTCTGATCCTAGGCTGATTTATTTAAGATTCTGCAGTGTTGCTGCTACTTCAGACCACCCAGGGCTTCCTGCTCAGTTTTGCTATGGTGGGATCTGTGCTAGTACAGCCTGTGTGCTGTGTGCTCCTCCAGTCTTGTGCAATAGATTCTTCCTATCAACCTTCTAGTCTCTCCTGGGTTGGAAATCTGCCACACTCTGTCTCCTATTGGATTCTGCTACTCTAAAACTTGTTCAGGTTCTCTTTTCAGAAGTATCTGCAGCAGTTTGTCTTAGAGTTTAGGTGACTAGTTGCTCTCACTCTGCCATCTTGGCTCTGCCCCCCTAAATATCTTTTCTAGGCCAAACATCTATAGTTGCTTGCAAAAATCCACATACCTCTGCACCTTCCAACGTTCTGAATATCATACCCATTTGCCAATGTCCCTTTCATGTAGTTCCTAGAACTGAACACTATAGGAATGATCAGTTTAGATCAGGACTATTACTTTATTGTGGACACTATGCATTTCTCAAAGCAGTTTAAGATTAAATAAGTTTCTTTGCCTTATTGTACTACTAACCCTATAGTACTTTCAGTTCACCAAACATTTTAGATCTTTTTTTAATTTTATATTTAATGTGAATAATTTTAAAAATTATTTTACTTCTATGTTTATTCAAGCTATTGATAACAATGTTGGGCAGCAACATGTCAAGGATACATCCCTGCAACATTCCACTAATGACCCCTTTTCAATTTGAAGCCAACCAAATAACATTTCTTTGCTCCTTCTATTCATTTTAAATTGCCCTAATGATCTTAACAACTAGTTCACATTTTTTTCTGTCTCATCTACAATAGCATGGAAAATGCTTTGGTAAAATTTTGCTACAGCGTGTCTACAATATTCCCCTCTTTTCCATTTTATTAACCTTACTCAAAAAGAAAATGAGACTGGTTTGGTGCAATTGTATACAATAAAATATTTGATGGTTTGTCATATTATTTTTGCAAGCGAGATGGAAAGGTGTGGATATATGATCCCACATGGTTCTGGAAGATTTGAGAACTTATTGGATGATCAAATATAAAGAAAGGTAGTGTATAGATTGATAAAAACAAGAAAGAAGGGTTCTTCCAGTGGACTTAGAGAGGAATTTGCCTTTGTCCCAGTTTAATCCACATTTCTGATGACAAATAAAAAGTATTTATTTAGTGCCTAGTACATTCCAGGCACCGTGCTAAACACTTTAGTAATATCTTATTTAATTCTCACAACAACCATAGGAGGTAGGTGTTATTATTATCCCCACTTTTCAGTTGAGGAAACTGAGGTAGGCAGAGGTTTTAGTGACTCCCCTATGGTCACAAAGCACAAACACGTATGAGGCCAAATTTCAACTCAGGTCTTCCTGAAGTCTCCAGGTCCACCACTTTATGCATTGTACCATGCAGCATGCTCCCCACATCGGTGACATCACCAACTCTCTAGATAACATGGGAGCTAGAGGGCTATTTAGGCAATACGTTGAAAAAATAGAGTAAAATGATGAAATCAATAAAAAAAAGAAGTTTCAGGTCAATCTAAAATTTTTGAAAACTAGATTAATCCTATTGGGAGGGACAATAATGCTGTGATGAGTTGTTTATACCTTAATGTATGAAATTCCTAGTGTAGGCATCACTTCTTAAAGTTTTAAAGACATTTAAACTTGTTTAAGGAATTAAGCTATTTGGGAAGGGGAACCTATTAGGCGAATGACAAAATAGCAGATCCCTTCCAATGACATATGGAATGTAGGTCAAAAGCTCAAATGCCCAGGTATTGAAAAAGGGAGATATGACTCAAAAGCTGCTCATCTGAAAAAGACCTGTGGATTCAAAATGAGACTTTTCAAAGATGTAAAATCCAAAAAAGAGAATGAAATTCTCCTAATTGGAGAGTGAGAGATGCTTTCATTCTATACTCCCCTGTTCTGATGAGACTCTGCACTACAAATGGTCCTGGATATAGTTCTGGACACCTCAGTTTAGGAGGTCCATGTACAGAGAAAATTGGCTGGATGGAAGACAATAGTTGTCTTCTAACATGCAAAACCTTGCATAGAAAAATATTTAGACTTGTCCCAACAGATAGAATTAGGAGCAATGAATGGCTGTTATGGAGAAGCACTTTTATGCTTAACTTAAGAGGAAAAAGCCTAAACATTAGCACTGTTACAAAAACGGAATGGAGTCACTCAAGAAGTAGTGATCTTTTATTCGCTGTTGAAGGACTTCAAGTGACACATATTATGGAGTGGGTTCTTAATCAGATAGAGGATGAATTAGATTGCTTCTCTGGCCCCATGACAGCTGTGATCCATTGTGAGACAATTATTCCTTTAGATACTTAGGATTAAGACAAGCCATGATTCATTCACAGGGCTCCAAAAGCCACCTCAACCCATACTGCTTCCAGGAACATTTGTGAATGCCCCTACCAGATAAGATTTCTCTCATCTGTGAATCTTCAACCACTTTGTATCGCTTGTGTCCTTGCCAAATTTTATGTCATAGCATATTTTTAAAAATTACATATATATATATATATATATATATATATATATATATATATATATATATATATATATATATATATATATATATATATATATAGTGTGTGTGTGTGTGTTTTTACATAGTATTATAGTTACTTGTGTCCTTCTTTTAGTCACTGTACTAGATTTTAAACTCCTTGTAGGGAAGGACCTAGCTCAATGTCTACTCATAGCAGACACCAAATAAATGTTTTTTTAGTGAACCGTGAAAACTCTGTTGAGGAAATAAAGTTCAACTCTCTGGTCCAATGATTAAAACAGGTCATCACCGCTCCCCCATTAAAGGAACTTTGTTAAATGGGCTATTAAGTCTCTTAAGTGTCTTGCACATAGTAGGTGGATAATAATACTTGTTGAACTCAATTAAAGTGTGTGATCAATAGATATTTGAGTGGTTAATGTGTACAAGACATTGTCAGGCATTGTGGGAAATTTAAGGAAATCTAAGTCCTGATCTTACCCTCGTAGAACTTAAAGTAATTTTATGCATTTAAGAACCCATTTAACCCTACAGTACAAGAAATTACAAAAGACCATTGAGTCAACATATAATATTTGCAGTGATTGGAATTTGATTATTGCCTCCTTAATTTGCTTGACATTTCAGTGAGCATGCAGTGTGACAGTTGGGCATGAGTTAAGGGAGGAAAGTTGA
The DNA here is from genome assembly GCF_028372415.1 of Notamacropus eugenii. Taxonomy (NCBI): domain Eukaryota; kingdom Metazoa; phylum Chordata; class Mammalia; order Diprotodontia; family Macropodidae; genus Notamacropus; species Notamacropus eugenii. The sequence goes on along the minus strand of NC_092872.1, from coordinate 636,972,086 downwards.
GCTATTTGTCCAAAGAATGCAGGAGGCCAACTTGAATATGTAAAACAGTTCCCATGTCCTTTCTGACTTGGCTGCTACATGAGTAGGACATTAAGTGTGCAAGTTTGCTCTTTTTTCCCCTCTTTGGGTCTCTTTATTGTGAAATTACTTAGAAAAAAAAATCAATAATAGACATTTTTGAAAAATAAGTTGGGAAAAGTAATAAATGACTGGAATAGAGCAGAAACTTTGCAGCTGCTTCTGGCTGAAGCCAGAAAATGGAAATTAAGCAGCTGACACATCTCCACTTTTATTGAGTAGACAGCCTCCCTACCATCCCCACCACCGCAGGCTAACTGTATGTACTTTTTTAATGCAAAAAGAAAAAAAAACTTTTAAAAGTTAATAAAATATACAACCTGACCTGGTTAATCTGAACCAGTTTGCAAACTCCCTTTTTATTTGGATAAAAAATAAACCTTAAGATTAACAAACTCTTGGCACATACTCTGACTTGCATGCTATGGGATTCTTTACCAGTTACATTTCCGGCTCCCCAGACATATGGATGAATTGAGCCTGGAAGAGCCAGGCCTGACTGTAATTACATTAAGCATTTTTGGCAACGAGAAAGAGTTTGTCCTAGGATGCAGATATCCTTAAGGTTACATTTCCACAGGCCAGCCAAGTTCTGTGGCTTTGCCCCAGGTCTCTTAGTTGCTATAATAGAGAACACTTGGCCAAAGGCATTTTCTGCATTTTTGGACATTAGCAGATTTTTTCATTAATGCAAGTGATTATGCCTCTGGATAGACAAATCTAAAGTGGGGAAACAGGAGAACAAGGAAAGTACTAGCCCAATTTAAAGTTGACAGATTTAAACTTTAAATTTTGTCTACAGTCTTAATGCAGCAAGTTTCAATAACTTGGTGAACATGGGTGAAAAGTTTGCCTCTGAAAATTATCTTATAACTGCTGAAATTATAGTGACCAGCCTATTTGCTTAGTTTACTAATTAGCCAAGTCTTTTACTTCAAGTCCTTCAATACTCACCTTTCCCAAGAAGCTTTCCGTGAATAACTGTACTCTGTGCCAATCACCCCCTTGATTGGCTTTCCACATGTATGATCTGGACAGTACTATGGTATCTTTAATTAATTTTGTATGTCCTGATTATCTCAAGTATGATTGCTTTTTTTATTTTGAGAGTAGGGTTTGTCTCTCCTTTTTTGCATCTCTCAAGATAATTTTACATAACCAATATTATGTACTTACAGGTATAGTATAAATTCTTGATGAATGAATAAGTAAATTAGTGCATCCAATGAGCACACCAGTGCACTGGCATCTAGCTGACTCTGGGGTTAATTTCCTCTATATAAGTGAGGAATTCATTGCTCCCATTCAAATACATACATTATTCAACTTAGTCCTATTAATTATAAAAGAAGGATTCTGATATACACCTTTGCTGAGGCAACATGGTCCAGACCTGTGTTCAAATTCTCCTTCCAAAACATAGAACTTTGGTATTCTTCACAAGTCTCTCAACCTCTCAGTGATCCAGGCAACTCTGTTCCCTGGCTACATTTGTGAAATTGTAGGTCTATAGGAGGAAATGTAAGTTTCCTACAACATTCTTTTTAGTTATTGAAGGATTTCTAAACAGAGAAAGGGAGAGAAAAAAGACAAAATAACCCTTTAATCTCCTGAAATGATGAAAGGTATGAAAGTTTGATTGGGGGAAAATATAAACTTGAGTATTTTACATGACTTATTTCTTCTAGTGTTTTGAAATTCAGTCCCTCTTTTAAATTCTTCTCTGAGTACTTCTTAGGGGAAAATTTTCTGAAGACTTCTTTCAAAGCCCTTAAGTGTAAAAATAAACAAGCATTCAGTCAATGGTGTTCCCTGATGCCTCTCTCTACCACAACACATTTTCAAGTCATAAATCATGTCTCTGACAGTTCTATGATGATGCATTGTGTTAATACATCATAATGACAATGTTGATGATGTATTAGTGCAATATATCTTGAAAGGCAATCATTTTAGAATTCTGTGTTTACTACAGGGAAGGAAGAGTTTGAGGGTGGCATGATGAAAACTAGGTGGGGCACTTTGGAAGATTAAGAAGGAAGATCATTGTTTTCTGACTCACTAAAGAGAAGCAACAATTGAATTAGTTCCTCTTCCAGACTCTAACCTTAAACTCGTCAAAAGACCATACCTTCAAAGGAAGACTATTCTACCAACTAAGGGACAAATGATTGAGGCAGCATTCTGGGCTTCTGTAGCCAAAAAAGTCCTGGCATCAGAGAGCTAGAGCTATTTGATATAGTAACAAGGTTCATAAATTAATTCATAATTTTGCAAAAAGGATGTCTAATGGTTGAATGTTTCTGGAGGTGATATGATACTTCTAGGTAATTGAAATAGATTGGTGTCCCTGAAGATTAAATGAATGAATACAAAAATTGAATGAAAAAGCACTTATTAATTGTTTATTAGGTACTAAGCATTATTGATAAAAATGCAAAAAGTATGATAGTCCCTAACCCTTTAGATGCTTACATTCCAACAAGGGAAGAAAACATACATAGTGGAATAGTGGCCACTTTTTGGAAATTTTCTTTTTTTTCTTTTTTTGAAATTATAAGGATGACTTCAACACCATCCCTATAATTTTGACATACTCACTCTGGGAATAAAAACTGAATTGATTTGATGATGGCTCTAGAATAGAAGAGAGGAGCAGAATAGTACAAAATGGATGATGAGGCTGGATGCATCCTATGTGTGAGGACACTGTGTTTTGATTGTATGGAAATTATACTTTCTTTTAAAATTACTGATTTTTGCTTCTCTTCTTCCAGATAGTTCTGCACTTCCATGTATTTCCATTTCTAACCAGTTATTTTCTCTCCTGTTTATTTAGTGACAGTTGACACTTTGAATTCAGGTTTTTCTGTTCTGTCAATCATTTCTCCTGTGAAATCCATAAATTCTATATTCAAAATTCTAATTTTTCTTCTAAACCATTTAGGAAGTTCCTTTGGAAATCCACAGATTCCTCTGCCTTATTAGATATTAATTAATTTTCCTTTGTCTTGCAATAGTCATAGAATTCTTTTTACCTTATTTGAAGGCCATATTCCCTTTTGTTACTATCATCTTTCTTGTTAGCTTATCTCATTATGCTCAAAGTCTATAACTGAATTGTCTTCATCTCAGGTCTTTGTGATGTCCGTCTTCTTTTCCTTATATTCCTTCATTATCCACTTTATGACTCCCTCCACTTTAATGGCAGTTTCCCTGGGGGCTGGATGTCAAAGCTATTTCAGCCTCTTCCCTCACTGAGCAATTCATGATTTACCAGCCTTGGTCTCTGTCACAAGTGTCACAATTGGACCCAGATGGATGCTAAGTTCTTTTTCTTGGATTTAGTGGAGACATAGACACATAAGTATACATAGGCACAAAAGTATTTTGCTCAAGTTTCATCTGTTCCTCAGTCTCCGATTAAGTTCTTTTGTGACACAGAATTGAAACACTGTATATGGTTATTTGAGCCTGAGGGAAATTCTGCAGTTTGGGTCTACACAGAACTGGGAGAAGGGGGTAGCCATGAAGTTGAGCTTTATTGAAATTCCATGGGTTAGCTTGTGCAACTCTCCTCCCACAACATGATGGACAGCAGAGGAGGCCATGGGGAGTGAGCTAGTTAAAAGTTAAAAATTGTTATGCTTTTGCATTGATTTTTTTTCACCCCATTTGGGTTCTTGGCATCCTAAACCAAGAAGACAGCTGGAACTGTTTTATATTTTGCACACAATTTCTATTTTAGAGAGATCTGAGAGGTTACAAGGACTGGAGAAAATGTCCAGTCCTATATCTTTCTGCTCATGTAACATGGAAGTCCGGGATGGTGCTCACCTGGAATACTCTGGAAGTCTTCTAGTTTATCTCCTTGCTTCAAACCTTCCTCCTAGCTACTAAAGTGATTTTCTTAATGTGTAAGTCCAATAATATCATCCTCCTACTCAGTACATTCTATTAACTACTGATTGTTCCCAGGCTTAAACATGAAGTCCTTTGTTTTCCATTTCAAGCTGTTCACAACTTGGATTCTTCCCCTACTTGTCTTAAACTAGTTTACTCCTTTCGTACATTCTCCATCCCAAAGATATTAACGCATTTGCAGTTTCTCACTCATGATATTCCATGTGTTGTGACTGTTTTTGTTTGTTTGTTTGTTTGTTTTGCACTGGCTGTCTCATGTTTGGAATGCTCTACCACTTCAACTTTCTTCTTGTCTTATCTGGCTTCTTGTGAAACTCAGTTCAAACATTGTCTTTTCAGGAGGCATTCCTGGAGCCTAATTGTCCTTTCTCCTCTAAGGTTATCTGTTTTTACACTGCATCATGGATTTGCCTCTTTATTTACATGTCTTTTTTCCCTATCAGTGTTTCTCAAGGGCAAAGACTATTTTTAATGGTTTTCCATTCCCTTGTATTCCCAGCATTTAGTGCAGTACCTAGCAAATAGTAAATGCTTAATAAATACCTGTTGGCTAACTGATTGATTGAAATACATAAGGGCCTGATTTCTGATCCAGCTGGCAAAGGAGTTGGTAATAAAAATGGCCAGCCAGAGAATGAAGTGAGTCATTGCTGGATCTGGGGCTGGATGTACATAGTGATGTGAGGCAGCCACCAATTAAGAAAGTGGTGCCCTGCAGAGGGAATTATAGGAGTGAAAACATTAGCTAGTCTGGCCAGTAAGGCACCTAGTAAGAAGATGGCTGAAGAATAAAGTAGAGATTGTAAAAAGTATTTCTGGCTCTAAGTACATCACTGCCTCACCCACCAATTACTAAAATAGGATCCACTGTATCCCTCAGAGCTTTACTCTGAGCCAGTTGTTGCAGTGTGGCCCTCTCTCCCACAAGTTTGTTTAGGGTTCCCAACAGGAGACATTGCTTCCACTCCTGTTGGTGCCTTCACTTCTCAGAAGCTATCTAGTCTAAACAATACATATCCCCAAATCTATACATTTCCGATAATCTACAGATTGGAAGACTTCCAGTAAAAGGAAACTGCATACCTTAAAAGACATCCCATTGTCCTTTGGGACTGCTCTTTCTAGCGGTCTTCATTTTTCTAGAATGAAAATTAGGTCCTCCTCAGAAAATATGTAGGAGATATAAGAAAGTAATAGCTTACATTTTTTAACGTCTCTTGGCCCTTCACATTGCCTTATTGGTCCTATCCTACTAAGAACCTATTTTTATTCTCTCTCTATTGCCTTGTTTTGATTGATTGATTTATAATATGGTCCCCACATGGTATCTTTAGCCTTCAATAGGAAAGTTGAGGACTTTTAGTGATTGAATTAGGCCCATCTCACAGACACTGTATGAAGAATAGCTAACAAAATGTCGTTGAGAACAGGGAAAAAAGTCAAATGTTTCAATAAAAACCCATTAACTTGAATTCTATTAATGTGGAATTTGTTCACAATTGGATGAGAACTAAACTGAGGCTTATGCCTATATTTATTTTAGGAAGAAAAGTTTTTCTAATTCAAGTACTCATTTAAAGCAGTTTGTGTGGTAGAGTATTGGATCATAGATTTAGAACTTAAAGAGATCTAGGAGCTCATTTAATCCAATATTCTTATTTTATATGTACTCATAAAGACTAGGTTCAGTGACCAGAGCTTCAGTACACATTGATCAAGAAGCTGAGGTCCACAGTGGTGATTTGCTTCATTTCACAAAAGTAGAATGTAACAACTAATATTTTTAACCTGCTTAAGTCATCTAATTTTCTAAGCACTTTATGGCTGTGATAGCATTCAAATATATACTGCTAATTATAGATAAGTGTAGTTTGAGAGAGTTCATTATGTACATTTGGAAGTAACAATTAAAAAATATTGCCTGTATTTTTAAAAAATATTCTCTAATTCAGACAGGTCTTCCTCCATAATCTATCAGATTTGGTGTGGCTTTGCTCTACATGAAAGCAAAAACACCTTAGTCTAAGAAAAATGAGTACTAGGGGCTGAGCCAAGATGGTAGAGTAGGAAGAAGCATATACTCTAGCTCTTCCTCCACAACTCATAAAACACCTGTGAAGAAAGGCTCTCAACAAATTCTAGAGGAGCAAAAGCCACAGAACAACAGAGTGGAGGAAATTTCCAGTCCAGGGTGACCTGGAAGGCCGACAGGAAAAGTTTGTTCCACCAGATGTGGAGTGGAGCACAGCCCAACCTGGGCTGCATGGTGCAGGGAAGAGGACCAGAGTAGGCCTTGGGGATGGAATCCCTGGTAGCAGCAGACTTGGTTCACAGATCCCTCAATGCACAGGTGCTAAAGGCAGCTTCAAAGGTCAGTGAAAGGGCTTTTTCACCTCTGTGACAAGTGAGTAGGGTCCTGTCCTAGCCCCAGCCACAGGTTGCAGTAGCAGCAGCAGCAGCAACAGCAGGCTGCTGTGGCTATGGTGGCCTGGCCAGACAGCAGTTAGCATCCATTGTTGGAAAAAGCCCCTGGTGGAATTGAGCAGCTGATCTAAATCTCAGCCTTGAGTACAGTCAGGGAGTAAACTCCTCTCCCTTGATTTTGCCACGTTGGAGGAACTGAGATTTTACAGGCCTCTACCCTGGATACCCTACTCTTGACAAATGACCCAAAAGTCAAGTAACTGGTTGGGAAAATGCCCCAAAAAAGGGAAAAAAATAAGACTGTAGAAGGATAATTTCTTGGTGAACAGGTAATCTCTCCTATCCTTTCAGATGAGGAAAAACAACGTTTACTATCAGGATAAGACATAAAAGTCAAGGTTTCTGTATCCAAAATCTCCAAAATAAATATGCAATGGTCCCAGGCCATGGAAGAGTTCAAAAAGAATTTTGAAAATAAAGTAAGAGAGGTGGAGGAAAAATTGGGAAGAGAAACAAGAGTGATGCAAGAAAATCATGAAAAATGAGTCAACAGCTTGCTAAAGGAGACCCCAAAAAAATGCTGAAGAAAATAACCCCTTTAAAAATAAGCTAACTCAATTGGCAAAAGAGGTTCAAAAAGCCAATGAGGAGAAGAATGTTTTAAAAACCAGAATTAACAAAATGGAAAAGGAGGTTCAAAGGCTCACTGAAAAAAAGAGTTCTTTAAAAATTAGAATGGAACATATGAAAGTTAACGACTTTATGAGAAACTAAGAAATTACAAAACAAAATCAAAAGAATGAAAAAATGGAAGATAATGTGAAATATCTCATTGGAAAAACAACTGACCTGGAAAAGAGATCCAGGAGAGACAATTTAAAAATTATGGGACTATCTGAAAACTGTGATCAAAAATGGAACTAGACGTCATCTTTCATGAAATTATGAAAGAAAACTGCCCTGATACTCTAGAACCAGAGGGCAAAATAAATATTGAAAGAATCCACTGATCACCTTTTAAAAGAGATCCAAAAAGAGAAACTCCTAGGAATATTGTAGCCAAATTTCAAAGTTCCCAGGTCAAGGAGAAAATATGGCAAGCAACCAGAAAGAAACAGTTTAAGTATTGTGGAAATACAATCAGGATAACACAAGATCTAGTAACTTCTACATTAAAGGATTGAAGTGCTTAGAATATGATATTCCAGAAGTCAAAAGAACTAGGATTAAAACCAAGAATCACCTACCCAGCAAAACTGAGTATAATACTTCAGGGGAAAAAATAGTCATTTAATGAAATAGAGGACTTTCAAGAATTCTTTATGAAAAGACCAGAGCTGAAAAGAAAATTTGACCTTCAAACACAAGAATCAAGAGAAGCATGAAAAGGTAAACAGGAAAGAGAAATCACAAGGGACTTATTAAAGTTGAACTGCTTATATTCCTGCATGGAAAGATAATATTTGTAACTTGAAACTTTTCTCAGTATTTAGGTAATTGGAAGGATTATACACACACACACACACACACACACACACACACACACACACACACACATAGACAGAGAGACAGAGAGCACAGAGTGAGTTGAATAGGAAAGGATAATATCTAAAATAATAAAATTAAGGGGTGAGAGAGGAATATATTGGGAGGAGAAAGGGAAAAATGGAATGGGAAAAATTATCTCTCAAAGAAGAGGCAAGAAAAAGCTTTTCCAATTGAGGGGGAAATGGGGGAGGTGAGAGGGAAAAAGTGAAGCTTACTCTCATCACATTTGACTCAAGGAAATAATACCATGCACGCTCAATTTGGTATGAAAATCTATCTTACACTACAGGAAAGTAGGGGAGAAAGGGATAAACAGAGTAGGGGGAATGATGGAAAGGAGAGCAAATCAGAGGAAGGAGCAATTAGAAGTAAACACTCTTGGGGAGGGGCAAGGTGAAAAGACAGAATAGAAGAAATGGGGGGCAAGATAGGATGGAGGGAAATACAGTTAGTCTTACACAACATGAGTAACATGGAAGTCATTTGCAAAACTACTCATATATAGCCTATGTTGAATTTCTTGCCTTTTCAGTGGGGATGGGTGGGGACAGAAGAAGGGAGAGAAGTTGGAATTCAAAGTTTTAGGAACAAATGTTGAGAATTGCTTTGTGTACAACTGGGGCATAGAAATTTATCTTGCCCTACAGGACAAGAGAGAAGATGGGAATAAGGGAAGGGAGGGGTGTTAGAAGGGAGAGCACATTGGTAGAAAGGGCAATCAGAATGCAAGGCGTTTGAGGTGGGGGGAGGGGAGAGATGGGAAGAAAACTTGGAACTCAAAAGTTTGTGGAAATGAATGCTGAAAACTTAACATAAATAAATAAATAAAATTTTAAAAAGGAAAAAGAAAAGAAAAATGAGTACGTTTGGGAGAAATATGAACATAGGATTTGGGACCTCTCTTTACACTTGTATGTTAATGTGTGTGTGTGTATATATGTATGTATGTATGTATATATATATATATATATATATATATATATATGTATGCACCTCATTATCCCCTAAACTTGATTTTTACACACAATGTGTCTTCTTTAAATGAACTCAATTCAGTTTCAATTCAACTTGACTTTTTTTTTACTGAGTTTCTGCTATGTGCGTTATGCAATGTTGTTACTTGGGTGAGATTAGATGGCTCAGTGGATAGAGTACTGGGCCTGGAGTCAGGAAGAGTTGAGTCTTCCTTAACCTCAAATACTTTCTTGCTGTGTGATCCTGGGCAAATTTTTTAACCTCTATTTGCTTTAATCCACTGGAGAAGGTGATGGCAAACCACTCCAGTATCTTTGCCAAAAAAAACCCCTATGGACAGTATTGGTGTGCTATGGTTCACAGGTTTATGAAGAATCAGACACAACTAAATGACTAAATGACATGTTGATACATTTTGAGAAATATCCGTGGATAGCAAGAACTGTGTCTTATAATTCTTTGTTTCCCAGTGTTGATAAAAAGAGGCTTAGGAAATTGAAACCTGATGCTATGGAAATCCTTTTCCAAGGCTTTAGTTTGTTCAGGGGTTCTTTTGATAACATTTTGATCATGGAAATAATATATTAAGCACATTTTCCTGTCATCTTTGGCCATTGGGATCAAATTCTATCCTTAAAATCCAAGATATGTATGTTCCTGTGTACTTTGTACTCAGCTGAATTCTACCAGTGAGTCTGTGAGTCCCAAGGGCAGGAAGAACTTTATTAAGTCGGGCAGAGCAAGAGGGGACCTTTTAACAAATTACTCAAGGCAGTCACTAAATGGCTGCCTCTTCCACTGTTCTGATAGGTGCCTGGGGAAGAATACTAACAGAGCTTCCTGGCCATGGCGTATTCTGTGATGGAGCTGACCAAGTTGGCCTTCAACTTTGATGGCTACTGTTATCAAAGTATCAGTCAGCACAATATAAAAACAAGCCACAAACCAAAATAGCCACCCCTGTCCAAATCCCACCCCACTCCTAAGTGCTAAGGTGATTAGAGATCTGTTCCTTGTCCTATGAGGAATCTCTGACCAGAGAGTTCATGGTAATTCTTCTTTTTGACTTTGAGGCCGATCTGCCCCCAAATCCAAATTACACATCTGGGGAAAGTACAGGTTCCAAGAACTCTTCCCCAAAGCCCTATTTACTCTATATTTCCAGGGTACAAACATCCCAGTATTGCCTGGATACCTGGCTAATGGCATACTATCTAGTGATCCAGCTGGATTATGCCAAAAATCTGAGTCTACTCTTTTCTCTTTTCCTCTTCCCTCACCCTCCAAATATATGTATGTGTATATACATATACACATACAAATACATATATATGTATGTGTACATATATGTATATATGTGTACAAACATGTATATATGCCTTGTATAAAATATGTATATGTCTGTATATATATAAAATGTATACATGTATATATGCACATACACACATATATATGTGTACTCACATATATGTATATACAAATATATACATAAATTCAAATAGGCCAGCCTCCTTCCCTACTTCCTCAGCATTCTACTAAATCTTTATCAGAGACCTGGAGCATTTACTCTCTCCTCTCAACTTCTACTTCCCAATATACATTTATACTAAGTTTCTGATCAGTCCATTCTAGTATATAGTCCCCCACTTCCAGTTTTTACCTCCCAAAGACCTAAAACTCAGTTGTTTGAATTCTTATGGAGCTCTGATTGTTACTGCTACTAGGGCTACAGTTTTTTTTCTTCAATTCCTGTGCCCTGCACTACAAATCTCAATTGTATGTAAAAGAGGCAACCATAGTCCTATTATGGACCTCTGCTCAGTACAATTACTAAAACAAGAATTTATTGATCACCTATCATATACAAAGTATGTAGGGATCCTTTAATATCTTAATGGATCTAGATTTTCACTGGTGCAGGCATTCCCTCCCATGATATACACTGATACCTACTCAAGTCTTCTCATTTGATGTAATTGTTCCCCATGTTCCCCCAAAAGTCTTTGACATGGGTTCTGTCCAACGCTTTGGGAGATGTCCTTCAATTTTTGACAATACATAGCTACCAATGTAGCACATAGGCTAAGTGGCACAGTTGCAAGAGCTCTGGGACTGGAGTAAGGAAGATGTGAGTTCAAATCCAGCCTCTTATACTTCCCAGCTATATGACTCTGGGCAAGTCATTTAACTTCTGTCTTCCTTGGGGATAATAATAGAATCTATCTTCCAGGATAGTATGAGGATCAAGCGAGACATTATTAATAAATCATGCAGGCCAATGTTTGCGAAATAGTTGGTGTTTACTAAGTACTTTTTCCTTCTCTCCATATCTTACTGTTTGCTCTCAACACATGACTGATCTGCCTTCATTTTCAGTTATCCATTTAATGGTATCATTTATGTTATCTTATATGTTCTGATAATGTGCTGCAGTTTATGTATGCATATCTTCCTTTTTCAATTACCCTTTGGGTGATAAGCAATTTTGATTCATTGGAGATATCATGATTTGTTGCCATTTATCACCATTATTGGAGGAAGTTTTATTTTATTTTATATTACTTTTGCTATTGAAGTCATACTCTATCCCCGCCCCACAATGGGATTTTTGTTTTAGAAAGATGTTTTAAGTGATCAAAAGAATCTTACCATTTTCTCAAGTTAATTACAACATATTTTCTTCCTCCTATTCAAATCTAGGCATTTCTCTGAGAATATTCCCAATTTATCTTATTTGTCTCATTTTTGTTTACAGGGACTGTGCCTTTCTTGGCATCCCTAGTTTTAAAACAGTCCCTGGAATATAGTAGTCACTTACTAAATGTCTGTTAATGCACTGACTAGGCTTATCAACATTGAGTTTCCAAGATATATGTACTGGTGGACCAAGGAGAAGAAAGTGAGGTTGGTGACTTTGCTCAGCCCTCCCTCACTCACATCAAAGTCGAATGCAAGAAATGTGATCATCTTGATGTCATGGTCCTGTTCAAGAAGGAAGGAGAAATGCAACCTGTGAATGAGTAGGACCTCTCCTTTACTCTCCTCTCTCTCCTCTCCTCTCCTCTCCTCTCCTCTCCTCTCCTCTCCTCTCCTCTCCCCTTCTTTCCTCTCCTCGTAAACTCCATCCCCAAAAGCTGCCTTTTTTCCTTTGGGTTTGCTGGATACATTTCTTGCTCAAAGGTCAAGCCTTAAACCCAATTAGCTTTGGAACTCACAGACTGGACAGCAAGTCCCACCCACCTAGCACAGAATGAATGTAATAACTAACTAGTAATTGTTTCTCTTTTACCTAGGAACCCTGAGGGTCTTCCTCTCCCAGTTTGATTTTTTTTTTTATTAAAGAGGCCATCCCTTGAGTAATTAAAGAAGTCTATTCATTGATTGGGTATATCTCACTCCAAGTGAGAAGGTGATAAGACCTTAGCCTGAAAGGACCAGGGTCTTTCACATTACATCCTGGGCCATCTTCTGTTGTCCTGATGAACATCAGGTCACTGGACCCAGATGGCTCAGGAGAAGAAACTGAGGTTGGTGACCTTGCACAATCCTCCCTCACTCAAATCAAAGTCAACTGCAAGTCATGTCATCATCTTGATGGATCTTTGTGTTGAATTTACAAGAGAACTTCGAGAATGAATGACAAACACAACTGGTGGACCAACTTCGAAACATGCAGTTGAATAGAAAATAGCAAGCACCCTTGCTTATTGTATTCTCTGTACCTTTCACTAAATCGTATGATATATAGATGCAGTTGGCTACAGAATGCAATTTACAAAAACCTACTGGTTTTCTTTTTCTGATTATTGCCAAGGATATCCTCAACAAAATAATAAATTACTCTCAAAAATTAGTTAGAGATGAAAAAGTAGGGATACAAATTGACATTTATTAACATCCTCTTGCACTACTATTATTTTGTTTTTGTTGTTTTGTTTCTATTTTTACTTTTTGGAGGCAAGGAGGTAAGAGACTTGTCCAGGGTCACACAGCTAGTAAGTGTTTCAGGCCGATTTGAACTCAGGTCCTTATGATTCCAGGGTTGGTGTCCTATCTAACACTCCTGTTTTTGATGGCTGAGGGAGATTACTAAATTTGTGATTTTTACCCCTCTTTAACATTTCCCCTTCTATTAGATACCTAGAGACTCAATTTTTGATGCTGTGTCATTACTAACTTAGATCTTCCTGGTGTAAATGTCACTTGGTCCAGCTGTACTTTGTTTTCCTCTTCTTCTTCCTTCCTCATTCAGCACATTGGGTACGATGATTTTAGAATCTAAATATAGTGGTTCTACTTCCACTGATGGAGGAAATAATATGGAATTTTTGACAGATCTTTTCCACTTTTTATTTACTTGTTGTTCACCTTTCTGGACAATATATGAAATTTTGAACTTCTATTGCAAGAAGTTTTTTTTTTTTTTAATGGTATATTAAATTGAATAACATAGTAACAAAATTGTCTTGTTTGTGTACCTTTTTGAACTTCCTTGAACCTCTGAACATTTTTAAAGTTTCTTAAAACCTTCCCCCTTTTCTTTTTTGTTCTAGTTTCTAGTAATATTTTACAAATTAGTTTATATCCTAAACTGATATTGTCTTTGGCTGACATTTATTGTCACTTGGCAAGAAGATCAGGAGTTTGTTGGCCAAGGCAAGTTCTGAGCTCTTTTGGAACCTTCATTATGATGATTAGTTTAGTTTAGTTAAAATTAATTAGGAAATTGTGATAATTCAAGTTAATGTTATCTGTTTTCCTCTGTTTTTGCATATTTATTCAAAAGTCAGATTGGACCTGTTTTAGTTACATGTCAAATCTATTCAGTTATATTTATTCCTCAAATTTGCTCTTGATTTTGGCCTTAGCTCTCAAAAGTTGGACTGCTCACAGACGGTGGATTACAAAATGACTTCAGCATTGCTAACCTGTCCAGTAAGTATAATATAATTTTACATTCCATGATGTAATTTAGAGCTCATATATCCAGTGTACTATGTTTAAGGCATTGGGGACACAAAGGGGAAAAAAACCCACATGGTAACCAAAATCTTATTTCTATTGGAAAGAAATAATTATGAACTGTTAGAATAATCTAAAGGTAGAATGAACTGTCTCAGAATATAGCAGATTTCTCTTTACTGTGTTTCTTTGAATAAAGACTAGATTAGTACTGAAGGTTATGTTATGAAGAGGATTTCAGTTTGCAGTATTAAGGTCTCAGCTTACAGAGAGTTAAAGTGCGTAGATGCTAATGAGAAAAGGAAAATCACAAATGTAGGCTAAAAAACGCTTCTGAAAGTTTCTTAATGGAAGGAAGGAAGCAATGGACTATCTTCCTACTATTTAGTAGGTGGTCCTGATTTCATGAATAGAATGTATAGAGTTCCATAAAATATACTGATTTCAGAACTCAGCATTAAGGCTATGTAACCTAAAAGTTCTTTTGTCAGGACGTTTTTCAGTCACACGTTGTTCCAATCATTCAATTCAAGTTTCAGAAACAGGTCTCCTCCTTATCTTTTGTTCTGCATGTTCACCTAGTCAGCCAGAGAGAATTCTCCCCTTTAACTATCTAGCTGAATCTTCTCCCTGAGCTCTGGCTAATTAATATCTACTCTGGGTAAGCTTCTTGAAAACCTCATTGGACTTGGAGATTTCTGTTTTAACAGTGGACCCCACCAAGGTGCAAAGCAAATTTATACCAGTCCACCTAATTGCTAGAAAGGTAATTCTGCAAAGATGGAAATCAGCTGAAAGATTAACACTGATACACTGACTTGAGTGCATTGGCTCACAGAGAGAAAATAATGTTTCAATTAAATGAAAGGATACTGAATTAGAGGGATTACTCAGGAGACTGGTAATGGGATACGGAGCCTTTCACCTCTAGGTCACCATTACTAATCTGGTCTAGGGCAGTTCTAGACCAGAGTTTTGAGGGGCTGATGGATCACCCTAGCCCCTGCTGTCTACAATACTTGATGGACCGGTCTCCAGATGTGCCCCTATCATCCTCAAAGGTCACCGCAGTTCATGGATGATGTAAGAAAAAGCAGAGCGTTAAGAAAAAAGATAAGAACAAGTGGGTAAAGACTTTGAAAAGCAATTGACTTGTCTGGATGAAGGTGGAGAACAATTTCATTGTAGGTGGATATTTTGAGGATGACCATCCTATGATGTTTTTGTTTCACACCTGGATAAGCTTAGATGCTTACCTGAATTTAAGGTAGGACAGCAGATATTCGAAGCAGGTCAGTTTGACTACAGCAAAACGTGTCTGGAGAAAATAAGCCTGGCAGTGAGATTGTTGAGAGTTCTAAATGCCAGGTTAAGGATCACATATTTTTCCTTAGGGGCAGTAAGAAAGCATTGAATTTTTTTTTTAATGTAGAGAGGTTGACATAGATAAATCTGAGCTTTGGAAATATCACTTTGGTAGCTATATGAAGGATAGATGTAAGGAAAGAGAGGCCAAAAACAAATAATTAATCAGGCTACTATAATAGTTAAAACAGGGAAAATAAGATATGTCATATAAAATCTTTTGAAAAGAAGACTTTAAAATTTAAAGATCAAAATGCTGCAAGAGGGTTTAGAAACCATTTAGTATAAAATGTTCATTTTCTGTATGAGAAAACAGAGGCCCAGAAATTTTGTCCAAGTTGGGCTGCTAACAGAATGAGACCTAGTACATAAAAACCTAAGTCTCCTGATTCCATGTCCAGTGGTCTCTAAAACCACATAATATATTTCTTGAAGGTTTTCAATATTCTTTTAAGTCCTATCAGTTTTAACTTATACATTCATCCATCTCCTTGCATATCTTTCATGATGCCATTTTTAATATACTTTTCCATTTAAGGCTTGATGAGAGCTGAAAATTGCAGCATCCCCAATTGAATGTTAATAGACGCGCATCTATCCAAAGAAGGAAATCAATCTGCTGTCTTATAGTAATAGCTGATAGGGATCTTGTACTCTAACATGACAAGCTGCTTTATTCAGTCTATATTATTTGAGCCTTGCAATAATAGGTAGGTAGGAAGTACAAGTAATGCTAGCATCACTTTACAGAAGAGGAAACTGAGGCTTACAGAGGAGAAGCGAGTGGCCAGGAGTCCCACAGCTAGTCAGTAAGAAAGGGGTGATTTCTTATTTCTGCTTTTCTTTCTGTATACCCTACTGTCTAAGGGGTGGGGAAGCTGCCTTGAAGCTATATGTGGCCCTCTAATTTGACTGAATTCAAGTTTCACAGAACAAATCGCATTAATAAAATTATTTGTTCTGTAAAACTTGGATTCAGGGAAAAGCCCACACCTAGAAAGCCACGTGTGACCTTGAGGCTTCAGGTTCCGTCTGCGTAAAAATTGCCACTTTGAATGTTTGTTGTCATGCCAGCATACTATTAGCATACCGTATTGTTTGTATTAAACTATTTTCCCTGTGTAGGCAATAGAAATAATATGGTATTACTTTTTTATTCTATCCAGGCAGGTTTGTACACCATGCTGGCCACAGATAGTCAATGCAGATTGAATATATTATAATTTTATGTCTCTTGGCTTTCAAGGCTCACAAACATTTACAGTCAGTCTTTTCTCGTGATATCATTTCAATTGACTTTCACTTAAGATCCAGATTAAGTGGTACTTGTTGATAGGTATCTGTTGGGGAGTTAAGACAAAAACTGAATTTTCTATTGCCAAAAACATTAAAGGCAAATAATAACAATAGCTAACATTTATTGAGTGTTTTAAGGTTTAAACACCATTTTATATGATATTATTATATCATTTGATCGTCAAAATGCTGGGAAGGAAGTGCTTCTATCAGTCTCATTGTGCTGATGAGGAAATGGTGGCTGAGAGGTTTTAAATAACTTGTCCAGTATCTAACAGGCAGGAAATGCCTCGTACAAGATTTGAACTCCCGTTCACACCATTTTAAGTCTAGGACTCTTTCCACTACTACCCACCTGCAATCAGTCAAGTCATACCATGTGTCAGGTACTGTGCAGGATTTTAAGGGCAATAAGGAGGCACCTTTTGTCCTCAAATAGCTTATTGATAAAAATGTCTGGTTGCTATCACAAGATGGCGTAGGACTTAACTTTGTATTCATTCTCTGTGCTCTTTGTTGGTTCAGTCAAGCCATTTTTGGACTTCTCCATCTTTCTCCCACACTGAATACATTCCTTCTCCCTTTTTCAGCTTCCTTATGTGTGTTGTGTTCCCGCATTTGACTGTAAACTCCGCAAGGGTCAAAGACTACATTTCCTTTTCATTTTGATATACCTAGTATATACCTTGCCATACTATAGGTGACAAATGTATATTTGACTAAGCAGTCATTGAGGATATATTAATCCAGTTAGGTTATTTTCATCAATTCCATTGCAGTATGATTTCTTAAGAAATAATTTCATTGAAATATTGAAGAAGAAATGAAATCTATTTTAAAATGAGAAGAAAAAAAGCCAAACTCTTTTTTGGGGGGATGGGACTATGCCATCCAGGTTAAGTAACTTGCCCAGACAGCTACCATGTGTTAGTGTCTGAGGCTGGATTTGAATTCAGGTCCTCCTGACTCCAGGGCTAGTGAGATCCAGATGCTCCCAAAAGATAAACTTGTAAAAGAAATGACTTCATACTGCTATTCTTTTGATGGGGTGCACTTAGATTGTAGCTGAACTGAAGAAATGCAGTTTAACATTCATTCCACGTATTCATAAAATGAAGTAACATAACACTTGTCACTTCAGGAGGGTGTGTGAGAAAACAGAGGAAGTTGAAACAGTTTCCAAAAATGTATGCTTTTTGCTTGGGTCCAAATTCAATCTCTTCTACCAAAAGTTTGGTGTTAGAAAGAACCAGCTGGAGATATTTGAGAAATGAAAACCAAGTAACACCCAACCTAAAAGACCAAGGGCCAAAACACATAGTTGGATTCATCTTTGGACTAAACAATTCCTAGGCATGGGTTACCTGTTCTGTTTGGTGAAAGCTTTATTGCCAAGGAAACACAAATCATAAGCATCAAATCTAACATCTTCATATTTACCTAACACTTGAAAAACATCGATTATAAATAAATCCCAGCCTATGAACAAAAATATGTAGTATCTTTCCCTGTCTCCCAGGACAGCACTGGGACTTAATAAAATCTCTTTGGTTAAAGTCCAGCACAACTGCAGCTTTGGCAGATTCAGTGAACACTAATTGTTTCAGTGAGAAAATTGTGTGGTGATTATGCCCCACCAATGCATAAGTAACCCTGTTCAAGCTACGCTTAATCCAGTGTAACTTGCTATTTCCAAAAGGTCAGGAAATCTCTTTCCTCACCTCTGACTGCTCACCTTTCCTGGGTGTACTATGGGGATACATAATTCCAACAGAGTGGAAATTCAGGCAGGAAATGAAGTATTGGCATAAATATTCATGACAAAAACTTTTGGAAAAAAAGTGACAAAATGAGACTACGTAAATCATCCCTCCCTCAAGAGACCACTAAGATATGCCTTGACAATTTGCATGGATTTGCTTAAAATTTTCTCTGTTATTTAAGAGGTGTTATCATAGCAACTTACACGTTACTTGTCCTAGTACTCAGCTGTCTCATTGACACCTTGCTCTCTGAATAGGAAATGCAAGAACCTTTTTGGAATCCATCAAACTCTCCTTATGTCTTACATGAACTTATCCCCTTTTCCTTGTCACATATGCCTTTAAAAACATTAGGAGCTTCTTTGTGCTTCAAGGTAGGGGAAAATATCCTACTTCATTAAATCATTTGGAAAATTGGAATTTGCTCTACATTTGGACATTGTCTAGTTCAATTTATTCATAGTCAAAACTATTTCACAAAATCCAAACATCTGTTACAATGCCATTTTTGAGCTCCATATCCAGATGTTTTGTCTATATGACCACAAGCATCCATTAGCAATGGCTGTACCTAGTGCAACCATTGGAGTTCAGTCTAGTTCTAATCTTATGAAACTCGAGAAAAGTCTGGCCTAGCATAGATTTCCCTTAAGTATCATGAAACTGAAACCCCCTAATGGTTAACAATGTTATCATAAGGACTAAACTGGAAGAGGGGTTTCTAAAATTTAAAGTCTAAAACCCTTTTTGAGTAACTGTATGGAGAGGGGATAAAAACATACTCTCTAGTAGGGAGAGAATTGCTGAGGTACAATCAGGACCATAAAGTAACAGCCCTTTCTGTCCAGTCTAGTCCAGTGGTCTTCTAGCCAAGGAAACTGCCCATTTGCCTGGCATCTGAAGCATTTGATACACTTACTTTGTGGAGGTTGTCAAATTTTGACCTTGCCTGGGATGGTTAATGATTTTAAAATTAATTACAACATGCTAGTTTTGTTGGAATGAAGAAGCAGTCAGTTCTACATGATAAATAAGATACCACTATAGTATCCCTGGTTTGATCATTTTTTATCTCCTTGACCAGTGTAGAAAACCACAAAATGCAATGAGCTACAGTCATTAGAACTGTTTGCCATTACGGCCACAGTATTTTGTTCTACTATACACAATATGGTTTGGAAACTGTGACTAGAAAAGGTAATGTTCCTTTGTTTGAATCAAGGAGCACTGCTTAAAATAAATGCATTTTTAGCCTGGTGAAGAGTGAAAATGTTCTGGAAGGAGACCTGAGAGAACATCATTCCAAAAAACAAGGTTAAAAGTTGAAAACTGGCATTGTTTTTCTCAAATCCTGAGAAGAGAGAGAGAGAGAGAGAGAGAGAGAGAGAGAGAGAGAGAGAGAGAGAGAGAGAGAGAGAGAGAGAGAGAGAAAGAAGAGATTCAATGTTAATAGACACTTTGATAGTGTCTTGGTATGTATAAACCCTTTTCACCTTCTTGCATTTTCACAGACATATATTCCCTCCTCATTTCTGTCCAGAACCCTGATTTTTATTCAGGATTCAGCTCAAGCATTCTCTCATCCTGAAGCCTTTTCCCATCTCCTTTCCATTAACATTGTTAATGTTCTCTTCCCCCTCAAATTGCTCAGTAATTACATAAATGGGTGCATGTTTTATTGCCCCAGTAGAAAACAATGTCCTTGAGGGCAGGGAATGTTTTGTTTTTGCTTTTATATCCCTAGAAACCAACACAGAGCCACCCATACAGTCAGCACTTAATTAAATGTCTACTGTTGTTCAGATATCTATCAGCTTCTTACATATCATAGGCATTGAATAAATGTTTGTTGAAATGAATTGCAATGATTCTAAAGAGCCATGTTGCTTATCTCCATGAACCTTTTATACTAAAGCACTAAAATATAGCATTTCTATAATGTAGTTTTATGTTTTCTAAAATTGTTTTTTCCCAATTAACAGAAATCAACTTAACATGACCCCTTGAACTGCAGCAGGCAACCTGGCGTAGGGCAAAGGCCTAAGAATCAGGATCTCTCTGTGTTCCTCTCAGTTCTTCCACTGAGTTATCTGTGTATCCTTGGGGAAGTGATTTCTGGGCCTTAACTTCCTCATCTCCAGAATAAGAGATTTGGACTAGACACGTGTTGAATTTTCTTCCAGCAATTATATTCTACAACCGAAATTTGTGTTAATGACAATGCAAGACCAACTCAGGAGTCTCTCCTTTTAAAATACCCGCTCACTGACCTGCTTTCTGTGTGTGTGCTCCTCTGAGCCTTGGATAAAAAACAAATATTTAGCCTTTGGAAATCCCACAGATGGAATATAGACTACCTGCCACATAAGCATTAAACAAAAAATGGGTTCCTAGAGTATGGTTGTAATCTCAAGATTCAAAATTCAAACCTAAACTCTAAGTTCTTTTTTCTTTTTTCTCTTTCCCATTTGCTGGCAATTTTTTTTCAAGCTGTCACACAACAGTAATACTGTGGAATAGCACAATGGTATTGCTGCCTAGGGATATATAGCCATAACTAAGGAAAGCAAGAAAATATACAGTTCGCTCTTATGGCTTTCACCAAGAATGGTCTTCGTGGCTTTGTGGTTTTGTTGCTTAGAAATAATTACACCAAAGAGGAGGCTTGGGCCTAAGAGCTCCTGAAATTACAAATCTGTAGAAAATGTAGCTTCCAGGGAATGTGTCCTCTGATCTCTCTTTCCCACCCCTCCTTCAACCCTTCCTTCAACCCTCTGGTGCCATAAAGGAGGTGATGTCATAATTGATGATGTTAAACTTGTTACTAAAATGTCATTACACCAGTGATGTTTTAATTGATGATATTAAGCTGGTTAGCCAGAAAGTGTCAAGTGTCACTTTTCTGACATAAACTGGCAGTTATGATTATATAATATCAATTATTCCTTGGAAAACTGCATTTGATCAGTTAGAGCTGCACCAATTGGATTTTGCCAAGCTCATTTTTTTTTCTAGCTCTTCATCCAATACTAATTATTAGGAGTAAGATATACTTTCTGTGTAGTTTAGGCTTTCATAATGTCCTCCCTTGGAGCATAATCTGTGTCTTGCCTGCCCTTTACATCACATTCATAGATGAAGAAAGTGTGAGAAGACACATAAATGATTTTCTGTTGTTAAGATTCAACAGAACTCTTCTTCTCCCTATGGTCTTCCCTACAGTGCACAAACTCTGAAAAAAAAATTTTTTTGAACAGAAATAAATAGTTTTGTTGTGTTTTAGGACAGACTATAATTTCCCACATTTTTTGGAAAAAAATACACCTTGAATGAGCATTAGAGACTATTTTGTGCAAACCCCTTATTTTACAAATGAATACTTAGAGTCTCAGAGAGCACCAGTATCTGGTCCAGAGTAATAAATCAAGTCATTTGACCCTGGGCAAGTCATTAACCCCGTTTGCCTCAGTTTCCTTATATGTAAAATGAGCTGGAGAAGAAAATAGCAAACCACTCCAATATCTTTGCCAAGGAAACCTCAAATGAGGTCATGAAGAGTCACACACAACTGTAATAACTGAACACTAGAAAGCAATGTGAAAACTCAGAGCTATCTGTGGAAATGTTTGGCACAATAAATAGACCATAAAGGTAAAGAATGGAGATGCAGGTTAATCCACATGCATTTATTAAGCATCTAAAATCTTCAAAGACATTGCTTGATGCTGAGGACACCAGTACAAGAACGAATCAGCTCTTACTCATATTAAGATTACATTCTCATAGGAGAATTACACTGAAAAATCACAGACCACATAAATACAAAGTTAATAAATAACAATATCTGTCAAGTAGTTAAATACAAGGTTCTTTGGGAGAGAAGACCCTAGCAGTTGGGAGAATCAGGAAGGGCTTCATGCAGAGGACAGCACTTATATTGTATTCAGTAGAAAAGCAGAGTAGATTTGGAGTTAAGATCTGATTCCAAAAAGGATCTGGGTTCAAATTCTAGCCATGTCACTTTGTGTACAACTTGTTACATCATTTAACCTCTCTGGGTGTCAATTTCCTTATATTAAAAAAAATTGCTAGTGTTGTACTAGAAAACTTTTAAATCTACTGAATTTTTGCTCTAATCTATGAACGCCATCCTACGAATGCTCAAAGGATTTATTCCTTTTTAAGACGTTCAAAAGCATATGTTTCACAGCAAAACCTCACATTGTTTATAATAAACACTAAAAGCTTTCCCAGTACAAATAGGAGTAAAGATGTTATCTGTCCCCACTAGAACATGACATATTTTTAGAAACACCATAGCAATAAGATGACAAAATCAAAAGGCTAAAAATCAAAGAGGAGGTAAAATCATCAGAATTTTTAGATAATATGATGATGTACCTATTTCATATAATCATATATTTAGACCTTGGAGGGTTATTAGGTATCTTCCAGATCAACCCCTTCATTTTACACAGGAGAAATTTGAGGACCAAAGAAGTTCAATGACTTACACAGCTGCTAAGTTGTTGAAATAGAATTCAACCTATGGTCTTTCTGACTCTTAAGTCCAGCATAA
This sequence comes from Notamacropus eugenii, assembly GCF_028372415.1. NCBI lineage: Eukaryota > Metazoa > Chordata > Mammalia > Diprotodontia > Macropodidae > Notamacropus > Notamacropus eugenii. The sequence continues at coordinate 636,949,172 of NC_092872.1, read as the reverse complement.
GATCTATGACGCTGCATGCTCTCCTACTTCTGGCTCGGGTCACCTGGTGTGCTTGCCCTCTACTGCTAAGCGGCTCCTTCAGCTCTAAGCTCATACATAAGCATGGGTTCATCCATTGGAGAAAACTGGCCCTTGAAGAGAGAAGGGAGTTCTTTCTCATTGTCTCTAGAGTTTTATTTCCCATCATAGAGACTGAGAGAAATCACAAAAGTTCAAGTCAGGCTCATATCTAGGGATTCTCTAAAAGGGAGCAGAAGGATATTCAATATATAATTCAGGATAAGTACAGGTCAGCTATTTGCTTCCTGTGCACAGAATAAAATCTTAAAATATGCAAGATTTTACAAGAAAACAAAGATGGGCAGCTCTGAACATAATGTGTAGTATTTATTATATAAGCTTTCTTGAAATGGAATATTTATTGTTGTATATTGTGAATTCTCTCTTACATTCTGCTTTGTACATGGCAATATTTTTTTCTTTTCTGATTTTATATTTAAGTTTCAGTATTTAAATTTATATTTGTTTTTCTTTTCTTGTACATTTGTTTCAGATTTTAAGTTTCAAATAAATTAATAAATAAAAATATGCTAGACTTCTAAGCACACATTGACAAAGACATAAACATGATGTATATCAGCCTGTAAATCCTATTATAGTTTTCTGGAATGTTGATACTTAACACATCAAAACATGAGACCTTTTTTGAGACTATTTAATTGGTATTTCACCTTCATCTCAAGGACATACTGTCCAAACCACTTCCTCAAAGTAAATGTCTTTAGCAAGTCAGGCCTGAGGGTAGACCCATTCTCCTGTTGGTCGTCATCTTCCTAAAAAGTGCTGTAGTAGTAACTTGAGGAAGTGCTTGTCTACTGTAATGCAACCAGCACCAACTGAAGGACCTAGTAGGTCCCAAGAAAACCACTCCTTAAAAGCCCATCCCTCAAGACTGTTTTTTGGGAACCTCTGCTCAGGAAAAGAAAAAAAGTGAGTAGAGGAGGAGGTCAGAGGACTAAGTCACAGGGTTAGAGCTTCTGAAGCAGTACAGATGTTCAAAATGGCCATAAGTGGCAGAGGTGATGTCATTCCTCTACTGCTTATGAGAAATCTCAGATGGAGAAAGTAACGTGCCAAACCTTCTGCGGAGGGTATCGTGACAATACCAGAGGACTTATTCACTCTTTTTCATGTATACTAGGTAAGCATCTCTTCCTGCCTCAGGGGCCAATCTTATTGCTTCATCGCCTTTCCATTGATGATACTATAGGGAACAAGGAACTGCATATTCCTAAAGTGCCAATTCACTAATAGTCAATAACAGTTATTGCAAATATTAACAAGGAACTTTAAGGCTTTCAAAGGACTTTATATTATCTCATTCTCACAAAAAAAGCCATGAGGTTGACAATGTTATAATTCCCATTTCACAGGAGAGAAAACTGAGGCTGAGAGCTTAAAGAACTTGTCCATAGTCATATAGATAGTGCAAATGTGAGGAAGGATTCAAAATCAGATCTTCTTGCCTCCCAATGATAACACTTAGATGCCTCTACTGAAAGTGGCCCAGAGATCAGAAAATGGGGATGGGGATTCATTTCCTTATTTCTACATTACACTTAACTCAGAAAATCAGTAAAGAAATACGTTGGGAGGTTTAATAGATACAATTAATTTGCAAGATAAATAATAAATCTATGCAAATAATTACCATCTTTATGTGGCATTAACAAAATCCAGAAAGAAAAAAAGAAATTCCATTTAAGATATGTACAAAATAAATAGCATATCTAGGAGTTAATCTTCCAAGTCAATTACTATATTCATATACATATACACATATATATGTATGCGTGTGCATATGTGTATGTGTGTGTATATATGTATATGTGTGTATATATGTGTTTCCGTGTGTATATACATATATATGTGTGTGTATATATGAATATGTATATATGTTGTGTATAATATTTTTGATAGAAATTATTAGGTCATGTCAATATAATAAAACTACATTTTCTAAACTAATTTATTATCTTACTATAATATAAATTAAAATACAAAGCACATACTTTTTAGAAGTAACCAAGATATTCTGGACTAGGCCCAACACAGGCCAGTCTAATGATTACAACTCAAGGTTACAATGCAATGAGACACTCATGGATTGTAAATTGTAATAAAAACAACTTTATGGATTAAAAGACAAAAAAGGTTGAAATTCCTCATTAAATTCTAATAAAAAACTTCTTCATTATACACTCAGCACAGCAAGCTACAGTGCTACCTTAGGAAGACATCCTCTAGGGGGACTGAGACTTTGTTTAAAACTTCCCCAAACTGAAACTCCATAGGCTGAGCTTTTTATACTTCCTGTGACAAGGATTTTGATTCTCTTATAGGATCAACTTAAATAGCAGTCACTTCTTCCTTCTACACAAGAAAAGAAAATTAATTTGAAGCAAAAAGGTCTAGAATTGCAAGGGAAAAATGAGAAAAAATATGAATGGAAAGGACATTGTAGTGAAAGCATTAAATCTCTGTTTTCCTTGGTTTGCTTAGTTGTAAAATGGGATAATAATAGCACCTGTTTTCCAGAATTTGCTGTGAGAATCAAATGAGATAACATTTATAAAGGATTCTACACAATATCTGGCACATAGTAGGTGTTTAATAAATGTTTATTCCCTTCCTTCCTTCATTCCATTATCTGACTTTAAATGACATTATTCAGCAGTAGCCACCAATTAATGGGTTCTAGTTAAAAGAAGAAAAGACAATCAGGAAGACAGAATAGACAAATAATAAACAAGAAAAATCAAAACAGTAGTCCTAGTTTTGACAAACTCAAGAACATGTATTATTTGAAGAAAGATTACCTTTTGACTAGAATTTCTGGGAAATGAAGTTTGTTATGAAATTGGTTCAAAGTAGCATCATAAACCACATATCACAAAAACCTCAAAATGATTATGTGTTCTGAGTGTAAAAAGCTGTCACCATTCAAAAAACAAAATAGAACACAATGTGATCATTTTCACACTAGATAGAGCACCAGTATGGGAGTCAGGAGGACCTGAGTTCAAATCTCACCTCAGACACCGAACACTCCCTAGTTGTGTGACCTTAGGCAAGTCACTTAACTCCAATCCTGGGTCATCTCCAGTCATCATGATGAGTATCTGGTCACTGGATTCAGATGGCTCTGGAGGAGAAGTGAGGCTGGTGACCTGCACAGCCCTCCCTCACTCAAAACAAAGTCAAGTGTAAGTCATATCATTATTTCTCCAATAGCATTGTCTTCTTTAGCAAAGAAGGATGAACACACACACCTCACACAACTTTGAGTATATGAAGAATTATTAAAGATAAAAGGGTTATAAAAGAGAAAGTATGCAATTTTAAGATTTTTTCATGAATAAACTCAATAAAGAAATTAGAAAAATAACAGTAGAATGGGAAAACATTTCCATCAATGATTACTGATTGTCTAATTTTTAAAATATAGAGAATTAACATGTGACATTAATATATAAGTGGTCAAAGGATTTGAACTTTTTTTTTCAAAAGAATGTTTCCAAATGACATGTGAAAAAGGACTAGATTACTACTAGTAAAGGGAATGCAAATTTCAGCAGTTCTGAGATTCTACCTTACTCCATTTAGTTGATAGAAAAATGGATGGTTCGAAAAAAATGGGAAAAGTCAAGTTTGGCAATGAAAAAAAAGATGAGGACAACCAAGTGTAAAGGGACGAAGGGAAGACAGACGCTGATGAATTGTTGGTGAAGATGTAAAGGGCTAATTTTATATTCCTATTTGGAATTCATCAGGTGACTAAATTGTTCATTTATATGGGCCCACCTGTCTCACTATTGGGTATATAACTCAAAGAAGTCAAAGACAGAAACAAAGGTCCAAAAGATATGAAAATATGCATAGCAATATGCTTTGTGATGTCAGAGAATAATAAACAAAACGAGTGCCCATGAATGGTAGAATGCCTAATAAAATTAAGATATGTGAATGCAATGTAAAGTAAGAAATGATGACTAGGAAGAATTCAGAGAAATGGGGGAAAATTCATCCTATCTGATGCAAAGCAAAAGAAGCAGAACCAAGTGAATAATATAGATAATGACTTCAACTAGGTAAATGAAACTAACACTCAAAGAAAGCTTAACTCTGAATAATAGAAAAATCAATGAAGATTCCAGAGAACGGACAATAAAATATATCCTCCTCCATACAGATGAGAGGTGAGGGACTAATAGAGCAGAATTTTATTTACATTGTCAGACAAGTTTTCTTGACCAGATATATTTGTTTAATTGTTCTTCTTTGTCACATGAGACAGTTCAATATGGAGGAAGAATTGAGAAATGGTGATGTCAGCACAAATATAATCAATAAAACATTTTTAAAAAGATTTAGTGAGAAGGTGATCACATAAATAAAAGGTAGGGGCAGAAAATTCTCTTTCCTCTCCTTCCAGTGATTGCAGTGATGGCCATCAATACTAGCTTGTGCTCACTCTATACATGTACTAAGCCCTGGTGGAAATGCTAATACACCAAAATGCGACAGTAGTCTTTGGATTAGTAAGCTAAGGCATGGTATGAATAATCAGTTATTGGTTGACAAGTGTAATATATTTCTATGAAACTGTCTCAGCAAAGTAAAATTTTCAAATGAATTAACTCAACAAATTAAATAGATTTGCATTATAAAAATTGAAGGAAATCAAAGTCAAAACAATGAAAAAATAAATCTAAAGAGGCAGAGAGGGGACTTCTCTATGCCAGAAGGTTCAAAGGTGGAAGAATAAGATGGGAAGGTGTAAAGCAAGAAGTACTGTTATGAATACCTGGAACTAAGTAATAAGTATGAGACTTTTCATCAAAGAGGGAACTGGACCTTCTGAGGAAGTCATGGCTAGATGTCCTTTAAAGAATGATATCAATACATTATTGCAATCTAAGAGAGCATGCAGTGAGCTTGTGTCAGAAGAAGAAAGGAGCATGCTAAGACACTGAAGTTGCTATTTGTTATTATGATTGATTAACAATAAAGAAGTCTGTTTATTGTCCTAGAGCACATATACAGTATATGATAGAAAACCTCCCAAGATGTGTCCAAATGGATGACTGCTCCCATTTCCAGTGACTTACATGAGGAGAAATAATGCTACCAAGATACCTAAAAATATCATTGAGGATGATGACATTTTGGGCAAGAAATAGAAGCTTTTAGGAACATTTCTATTGTGTTCTTTACAACTGATGAGTGAAGATACGTTCTTCAGAAAAGAAAGATGGATCTGGAGTGAAAAGGAAAGTATTTTCTGAGAATGGATTTGGGATTTCTAGCTCACGTAAAGAGAAATGTAGACCCAGTAAGGGTGGTTTGATACACTCACACACATACATACACGCACACATACACACCCACATATCCACATATATATATGTATATATATATATGTATGTATATGTGTGTGCATATATATAGGTCTGTGTAAATGTATATAGGTGTTTGTATATATGTATGGATATGTGTGTGCTTGCATATATGTATGTATTTATGTGTATATATATACTTTTGTAGTCTTATAAAATGAAATAAAAGTTTTTAAAAATAAAAGAAAAATAGAAAGTAAAAAATAACTACAGAGATGTTTCAAGCTATGTGCCCTTGACAAGGCTCCTTAACTTATTTGTATGTATGACGGACCTGTCTGGAAGTCTGATGAAACTTATATATCACTTTTCAAAATAATGTCCTTAATTAATTGAAGGAAATGCTAAATTTTATTTACAGGTTAGTAAAAATAAAGATACATGTTCCCATCCATGTTCATGGACCCTCTGAAATCTTTTTATCGTCTGGGTACCACACAGGTTGAGAACTATTGCTTAGAGAGTAACTATAGCAAAGGAAGAATCAGTACAAAGGCCACAGAAAGGAAAAGAAAAGAAAAATTATAGGAGATAAGATCCAAGACAGAAGCTAGCATTAAGCACATGGACTCAGTTGTTTATGTGAAAATGCACAAAGTGTGAAGGACAAAGAGTTATTTCACTGGTTTTGTTGAAACTTGGTGGGATGGGACTCATGACTAGAATATAGCTTTGAAAAGGTACTCCTTATTGAAAATGAAGAGTTGGTGAGAAACGGTGTTAGGGGAGTCACATTATTAAGAAGATAAACTATTTATAGGAGAAAATTTAAGAACTAGAGAAGGGAAGTATAGGATATTAAAAAATTGGGTAAGGAACATTGGAGTCTAGAAAGGGATTCAATTGACATTGGAATATACTACGTCTGAACAGAAGACAGAAATAAGTGAGGAATTTGAGATACAGATTACAAGTCTGGATGGAAAAATAATATAACAGTGGAGAGGAATTGAAATGAACCCATATGGCTACTTGAGCTTTGTCTTTCCCAAAAGCAGAAAAACTAGTGATTTCTTGACTTGCATTAAAGCTAACTTGATCCTTCAAAGATGTACCTGATTCTTACCAACCGTGATAAAAATGGTTGCTGAAGTAGAAAACATAGAAACCTTTGGGTGAAGTCAGTATTCCCCCTTAGAATTCGTAACAAAGAGAAAAGAGCTAGACATAATCTGGCATGTAGCCAAGACTTTGGGAGTATAGATTTCAGAGGTTTAAGGGAAAGAAGACCTCAGATCCTGAGACCAAAATGCTGTAGGACCAATTACCTCAGGAGGGATAAACAGGTCTGAAAAATGAAATTCTGAAAACTCTTATCTAATAGGGGCAGTTGATTAAAGAGATCAGTATGGTTTCACAGAACACTCACTGATCACAACTTAGAGACATTCAGAGAAGAAAAAAGCAAGGAGAAGTAACAGGATGAATAGAAAAACATAGTCTTATTCGTGTCAGGAAGGTAAATATCAGAATAAGAAGCTGGTAGGAATGCTAAAGACAGCTGAAATGGATGTTCTATTTTGTTTTGTCTTTTAAACCTATAATAGAGGAAAGAGGTAGATGAAGGGGAGATAGTACTATTATTCATTGTGTATTGGGCAGTCATAGAGAGGATATGGGATTGCTCAACTCTTATTTTGCATCTATTTTCTCTGCCAAGGAAAATACCCTTTGGATTGGAAAGGTTGGAACAACAACAATAAGTTAATGTGAAGTTGAAACCTGATGTAAGTGGGGAGATAGTAACAATGAACCTAGGTGCCACTGACCAGTTCGAGTCACCAGGCCCAAATGAATTACAGTACAGATATCTGGAAGAACTAGAAGATTGGATGGCTATTTTCTATCAGAATTCTTTGAAAGTTTGGGCACAGGGATAGAGATGGTACAGAACTGAAGAAGGAAAAATGTTATTCTGGTTTTTTAATGAGAATAAAATGAATTCTGCACACTTTAGGTCAATGAGTTGAACTTTAATTTCTGGCAAAATTCTAGAATTTCCTGCCAAGGGGCACATTAATTATTGTCAAGAAGAGGAAACAAGAATAAAAGAGAACTTGTATGGCTTCTTTAAGAGAAAATGAGATCAGATTAACTTGTTTTTTTTATCAGGGTTAGTATACTGATCATTACATAAATGCTATGTAGATTTTAAAGAAAGCTTTTGATAGTTTATCATGCTATCCTTTCAAGAGGCAGCATGGCATAGTGGATATAGAACTAACTTGCAGGCAGAATTCAATTCTGCCTCTGACATAGACTGTTTGTGGGACCTTGGACTTAACCTTTTGGTCTCCTAGACCAATGATGTCAAGTTAAAGTAGATACAGATCCCTCCTGATCACATATTGACTTAGAAAACCACAAATTAAAACTATCTATGCTTTATTGCATTTTTCTTTATTTTCTTAAACATTGCACAATTCCATTTTAATCTGGTTCAGATCCAGCTCAGTAATTTTCAGGTTACGTTTTGCTACCACTGTGAGTTTGACACGTCTGTTAGACATCTGTCTAAAAGCTTCCAACCTGCATTGGTAAAAGGTGGTTCCTTATTTGGAATTCCCTATAGCCATGAGAAAGTCAGGTCTAGTCCCTACATTTATCTCACAGAAGAGAAATGCAAGCTAGACAATAGCATGGTGAGAGGGATTTAGAACTACTCAATGGACAAAAAATGATGAAAGAGTCATCAATAATGACATGATGTCATCTTGGGAAAATGTCTCTAATGGAAAGGACAGAAGTGTTCTTCTCCTTTTGTCTGTCTAATTCCTCCTTACTCTTCTTTGGTGAATCATCATCCATCCCTCTCCACCTAAGTGTGATTATTTCCCAAGCTGCTTCCCTGAGCCCTCTTCATTCTTTATACACCTAACTTTATCTGTCTTTGTCCCTGTGTCACTCATCCTCTACCCCTCCCTCTTTCCCCTCCCCGTTCTTCTTCAAACTGGCCTCCTACATGTTCTCTGAACTTGCCTATCCCACATCTTCACGCTTTTACACAGGTTGTCCCTATTGTCTGACACATACCCATTTCTTCTTATAATTGTCAGCTTCCTTTAAGGTTCAACTCTGAGGCCACTTTTTGGGGGTGCCTTTCAAAATACCCAGTTACCTTCTCCATTTGTCTGTATTTTATCCCTCTTCAAATATGTTTACTTATCAATACACATGTTATAGCTTCTCCCAGGAAAAAAGTAAGCCCCAGAGAGTAAATAGATGGCTATTTATATTTTTGTTTGCATTCCTAGCATCTAGGATGGTAACTTGCAAATGATAGTGCTTAATAACTATTGTCCCATTAAGTTGAGGCACATATGAGCTGGATGAGATAGCCTTTTATATTCCTTCAAGATAGGGTTACGATTCTATGGTACTGTGGTATGTTCATAGCAAGGATAGTGACTAAGATTGGGGAGATTCAGGAGATCTCTGCAGGACTTTGAAGAAGACAAGTGTACAGCAAGTTCTCAGTTCCTTTTATGCCCTGAGGTTTTTCAATTAATGCAATTAGATACACTAACGGAAATCAACCACCTTTATTCTCACTACAATGAAGGAAAACACTGATTCAAGAAATTTACCTGAAAATTTACCTTAAGATGGCTTAAGAACTCATTATTTTGCTGATCTAATTTCTATCCTATGTATGCTCAGGTGAAAATTGGAAACTCTAGATTGAAATCCCAGGATAAACCAACCAATCTGTACCGAAGAAGTATATTCTGACCAAGCCCAGACATTTGGATACTGTAAAACTTGAGTAAGATTTTTCATGGTCTTTTTTGACTCTCCTTTCCCTGTCATATAACATTTTAAAAAATCAGGTGTCAAAAAAGTAAGAAGATATTTATTTTTTAAATTTTTCATGAATATTATAGGTCAATGCTCCTTTGGGATAAAGCCTTACTCATTTCACTTTGGTTTGGATTCTACTTTTCTTCACCAATATACTATAAAGCTTCAAACATTTCCTGGGCTTTTTACCTGGTTTTGAGATCAAAGTCAAATGTGGGAGAAGAGGAACCGACTGACATGACTTTGAGATGTGAGAGTTTCACCTCCACATAGAGTGAGAAGAAATGCTAAAAACCTCATGAAATATGCCTTTGGCATGTGATTTTACACTGGGGTGGAAAACATTCACAAAGGAAGTAGGACAAATTCCCAGAAAGCCAGACCACTAATCTCATTTCCTGCTTCCTCCCTAAAATGCAGGTTGCCACAAAGAGTTATTAGACAAACACTTTATTCTGTCTCACCTGAAGACTAAATTGACTAAAGCTTGTCCGTTCCTACACTAGGACTGAGCAGGTGGAGAAAACCAAAACCAAAACCAACCAAACAAAAAATAAATGAACCAACAAAACAAACAAAGAAAACAAGCACAATATCCCAAATGTGAAGTGGGCTGAATTTGCCTTGAATTTACCTTGTCCTTCCTCTTCTCTCCCAATAACGTCTCTGCTATAGTCTGCTCTCCCTGGAGCTTGTCTATGGTTAGATTTGGGAATGTGATGAGGTGTACGTTCTTCTTTGTTTACACATTACTAGTCAAATGTAGGCTCCTGGAGGGTAACCACAGACTTTCCTTTTGTTTTTTTTTTGTTTGTTTTTTTTGATTTGTAGCACTAAACCGAGTTTCTTGCACATAGTAGGTGCTTTAATAAGTTCTTGCTTTAATAAATTCAGATAAGGGTTCAAGTTTAACCCTGCTAGAGTTATTTGTCTTTCAAAAAGAAATCTAGAAAAAGACTGATTCCCTAGTGAATGGATTGCAGGTACCATGATATGATTTTTTTTTCCCAGAGTCCTCCTTTGCAGCCTTTAAATCATATCATGTGGGTGGTCACCTGCTATATCTTTAAGGCCTCTTTGCTATTTTTACTATTCTTCTGATTGCATTGTCCAAGAAAATTTGGGAGGCCTGCAGTACCCTTAGAAAGCAGGAAGCCATTTTCCCACTTCTGGATCACTAAGTAACATTCAACCTGTCAGAAACTAGGGCATACAAATTCCATTATATCCACGTTATTTAGCACAGGAGCCTGAATAATAAGGTCAGAGATGTTATATTTTACAGCCTTAGCCCAGCTTCACATCTTCTCTGGGTTGAAGGCACTTTCTATAGTTCTGATTGAAAATAGCAGTTATTTTTCTCTTTCACCTGATCGGTTATCTTTACTGAAAATGTACATTACTGTCGCTCCTGACAAGAAGGACTCGTATTAGACACTGTGGGCTTGCACCTGAATACCCGAGTGATGCATTACATGAATATAATTTGCATAATGAGCCAGGCAAAAATCCAAGCAATAGAGTGTGCATGCTTGTCAACATTTAAAATTGTGGAAGTCTTGACAGAGAGCTGCCTCTTAAAGAAAATAAATGATGAAACCCCCTTTCAAATTCTGGGGAGGTGTTGCTTTATGTAGGGGAATCACACAATTCACATATAGAAATAAACACATTGTATGTCCCATTGATAATAAGCCTGGTACTCTGGAAGAATATTGCTACTAAATAGGAGATTCCTTCTAGTTTCCCAGTGAATGTGGAAGATTAAATTCAAGCACCAAGTGGTTTTTATAGTTAAGTCACAATTTATAAGTGGGCATTAATTAATGTCAGATAAAATGAGATTCCTTAGGAATTACATATTGCCTTCTCATTAGTGGCTGGTTTATAATTATAAACCTTGCTGGAATGAATAATTAAGGAATTGTAATAAATAACGATGCTCTAGGAAAGCCCTGGGATAATGAAAACAGCAGTGTTTGGCAAAAGTTTTGTAAATAACTGCTCGACCCGGGCCAAGTGCATTTTCCATACTGTGGATTTCCCATCATGCACCTCTTAAAGCCTCAATCTACTTTATTGTAAAATGATTGGATTGTAATGATCAAATATAGTAAATATCAAAATAATGCAGGCCCTGGATCTGGCATTAGGATATAATGAGAGAAGCTAAAATGAAGTATAAAGAGCTATCAATTATCCAGATAACTTAGATCCTGTCACCTTACCCTTCTAATACAGGACTAAATCAATCAATCAATCTTACCACTAGGATTGAATGATCATATTTTAAAGGCCAGAATTAACACAAATGTTGTGATGATTGAATTTATTGGATAAATGTTTATTTCTTTATTTCATTTACATAATTATAGGCTGGATCTACGTTATTCCAAAATAAAATCAAAGTGAAGAACTCAGCCAAAATAGTTATTTGGTGCCATGTCAGTGAAAGAACAATATTTCTTGAACTGTCTTTGAGATTTTATTTTTAATAAAATAAACATAAATTATTTCATATATCTACCAAAAAACTTTCATCTTCTGTTCACAGGCTGCCTACCGTACACATGCTAACAGATGTTCAACAGCACAGAGGGAAGAGAGATAGGGTTCTTCTCCTCCCTAGCACTAACTCCTGCTACATAGTTGTTAGCAGATGCTGGATACTCCCTCCTGCCTGGGTACTCATCCTCTCCTCCATCCCTACTCTTTGCCTTTCATTATCCAGATCCCCACTCCACAATGACTCTTGGGAACAACCCGGGCTGGTCATTGCTCCCCAAGGTCCACCAGGCCTTATTCATATTCTAAAATTGAACCTTTCCTATATTCAGAATAAAATTTCCTTGAGAGCAAGGTGTCTCTTGCCTTTACATTTTTATTTCCAGTGTTCTGCACAATACATGACACAGTGATACTGGATAAATGAATTTTCTTAATTCTTTTTTTTTATTTCCCACCAAAAAAAAGGTAAGGGAACGAGCTTACAATTTTTCTCTATAACTTTGCTTTGTTCAAAACTTATTTATTGGGTAGAATCTCTGTACTCAATTATTGCACAGTTAACTGAATACAAACAAGTTAAATGAGTAATAGATTATTATCACCCTGGAAAGAAGTCTTTCTTTGAATGTCCTAAAAACCTGTCCTTGACCTTGGTCTGCTCAACATTTTATCAGTGACTCAAGTGCATGCCAAGATTTCATGCTTATCAAATTTGTGAATGGTTAGCATAATGGATGAAAAAGTCACAATCTGAAAAGGTTTCAACAGTCTATAATAATGCGTCAAGTCAAAGAAAATTAACTGTAAGAGGAATAGGCATAAAGACCTAGAACATTATTTAAGTTTAAAACAACAACTCTAAAAGTGTGGTGGGAAAAGAATTCAAATAAAACTGGGTTTTTAGGGACTTTCAAGTTTATTATTAATTTATTGTAACTTGGTAGCCAAACAAAAAGGTCTTATGCTATATGAATAGAAACATGGTATCCATACCAAGAAAAATGATACAACCCTGTACTCTGCCTTTTTTCAGACTACATGTGACTAATATATTCAGTTCTGGGTACTACCTTTTAGAAAGGACATTGACAGTCTAAAGCTTATCCAGCAAGGGAGAACCAGAAAAGTCAAGAGACTAGATCATATACCACTGAGGTTCTAGTGAAGAAACTAGGCATGTTTATTTTGGAGAAATGAAGGTTTATGTTTAGGGGTATGCTGGCAGATGTATAATGATGACTATAAATATATACTATTTACTACTAGCCACTATACTATACGTTATACAATTAGTGTCTCATATTAATCCTTGCAGCTACCCTGTGAGATAGATGCTATTATTATCCAAATTTTACAGTTAAAGAAACTGAGGCAAACAGAGATTAAATGACTCTCCCAGAGTCTTACAATTAGTTAAGTATTCAAGGTGAGATTTGAAATCAGATCTTCCTGACTCTAGACCTAACACTCTATCCAATAGAATACCTACCTGCCTTTGACAGCTGACTTTCTGGAAAAAAATGTGCAGAACACACTTTCAAGTTTAATCTGCATTATTAACACATTCCCATCACTTTCACAAATCTAGAGAATCAATAGAATAACTCATCCTTGATTTGTCACATTTGCTTATGCCCAAGCTATAAATACACACATTAAAAATTTTACCAATTGTTCCTCTTGAGCCCACTCCGACTGCGTTATGTCTAAGTACTCAAAAAGCTTTCATGTGAAGAATGTCTTAGACTCAGCCTCAGTGGACTGAATTAAGCATAATGGGTGTAAGACAGAGAATGGCCAGACTTTAGTTGATTAGAAGGATTAACTTCTTAGTCAATGGAAATTATGTGGTACAGTAGAGTGTTAGCCCTGGAATCAGGAAGACCTAATTTCAAATCTGTATACAGAGACTAGCTGGGTGACTCTGGACAAGCCATTTTACCTCTGCTTGCCTCAGTTTCCTCAACTGTAAAGTGGGGATATTAATAACATCTACTTTACAGGGTTGTCTGAGGATTGAGCTGGATATTTCTAATGTTCCTGGCACATAATAGTCAAATTAATTCGTGCTTATTTATTGACTGAAAGTGCTTAGTATGGTGCCTGGCAAACAGTAGACACTTAATAAATGCTTGCCTTTTGCACTACTTCACTGGAACTATTACAAAGTGCAATGCACCACTTGGAGAGGTAGTGAGTTTTCCATTGCTAGAGGGCTTATAGTGAATTCTAAATGGCCACTTTTTAGGGTTACTACTGTAGGGGAGATTTGTGTTTTAATGTAGTTTGGATAAAAGGAGCTTTGAAAACTCATTTGATTCTGAGATTCTGTGATTCTCCTTGCACAGAACTCTGCTCACCACTAAATTTATAGCTTCCCAAGGTGACTTCACCAACGGCAACATTTCAAATGGGAAAGTTAAAGAAGTGCCAGAGAAATATAACATTCTGATATCTTGTGGCATAAATAGTATTGTATTTTTCAGCCTGATAGCTTACTGAACTTGACAGATTTCTTGGGTTTGGAATCTATAAACTACCAGTTTGAGGGTAACATATGTCCTCTTGGCCAAATGGAATATACCAACTCTGCTCACATGTTAGCCACTTAGCAATTATCTTGCCCACTAGTGGTTGAAAAGCCAAAGGGATCAGAAGTTCTCCCCTCTCAGCATGACTGTCAATAGCATCTGTGGTTCTTGGAGCAGATGGTCATGACCTAACTTTCATACTATATGCATATGGCTAACCATTGGCAATTCCCAATGTGATTTGGGAGATACATCGTGACTGGCATTCAGGGTCTTCGGGGGAATCTGGGCCCTCTTGCCTTCGTCTGTCTCACAATTCTGTCCTCGATAGCTTTCTTTTAAAATTAGGTTACTATGTGGCTTGATTTCGCTACAGAAAATATAAGTTGTTTGAGGTTTAAGTTCTTGTATACTTTGTTGCTATTTAGTTATCTTTGGTCATCTCTGACTCTACTTGACCCCTTTTAGGCTTTTCTTGGCAAACATACTGAAGTAGTTTACCATTTACTTCTCCAGTTCATCTTACAGATAAAGAAAATGAGGTAAACAAGGTTTAGTGCAAGTGATTTACCCAGGGTCACATATCTAATAAATACAGGTCTAAGGGTGAATTTGAACTCAGGTCTTCCTTATTCTATGTCTGATGCTCTATCCACTGTGCCACCTTAGCTACATTTGAAGGGAGAATGCTCAATAGGAGGCTAGAGTATTCTGCCAAAGTTACTATGCCTATGCCACTAACTCTATACCTTGGGCAAGTATTCCTTCCTCTGCCTCAGCTTGTTCATTTGTCAAACTAGAGAGCTAGGATAGATGATTTCTGAGGAAGATTTGAATTCAAATCTGACCTCAGAAACTTACTGTGTGATCCTGGGAAAGTCACTTCAACTCTGTTTGCCTTAATCCACTGGAGAAGGAAATGGCAAATTACTCCAGTATGTTTGTCAAGAAAACTTTGTGGACAGCACTGGTGTGCTATGGGGCATGTGGTCATGAGGAACGGACCACAACTGAACAACTGAAATATAACATCGAGGTTCTTCCAGTTTTGTGATCTCATGGAATACATTCTTCTACATTCAGGTCAACCAGACTGATTCCATTTCTACAATTTACTTGCAATCACCATAGAGCGTTAGAGCTGAAATGGACTTTACCCAGTGGTGTTCTGACAAATGTTTAACAACCAGCTTGTGGGAGTAGGGGGTTGTGGAGAGGGAAGGATATATGATGCACCTTTGATTTAAATTTAATCTGTTTTATTAACATTTTCTCCACTATATTCTTAAGGTTAGATAAGCAATAAAGCAAATGTTGGTTTGGAGCATTTGCCAGCTTCTAAAGTACAAATAAATGCTCATATTGCAAATTTGACAATCTACTCAACCGAAGAGGTCACAACTGCTTCAACACAACCCTGACTTTGCCATTTGTCTTTCTAGTCCCTTATACAGGATGGACTAGAAAGCTGAGGATCTAAGTTCTGAAAGTACTTGTCTGGGGTCATACAGTAGGAGGAAACCCAGAGTCAGAATTCAGTTCTCCTAACTCACAGTTCTGTGTCTTCCTCAAAGAAGATACACATGCCTATGATGCTTTTTTGTTTGCATCCATACTTCTGAAAAGTATTGTGAACAATTCCTCAAGCACTTTTGGGGGGCGGGTTAGTGACATCTAAATAGGCAGTTACAAAGTTCATGTGGTAGACTTATGAGAATGAATCATAGAAAATAGAGTTTATTCTGATACGAAGAGAAACTCTTCATAACCTCATAACAAGGAGGCAAGGATAGAGTTTATTTTGTTGATGTCTACGTAGACTGACTTGTCTGTGTAGACTGTCTCCAAAGAGAGAAACTGTCTAATAATTAAAGATCTCTGAGGTAAAGAAATAATTAGCCGATTAAATCTGTAATATGATCCAGGAGCCATGACAACAAATCACTTAATTTAATGCTCTTGAGATGTTTTCTTTGGGGAGAAAGTTGTGTACGAAATAAAATATAATAGCCTTGAGATAGAAAACCTTATGACAAGAAGCCCATGGTGCACTGGGGAAAGGTAAGGGAGCACAACCTGAATACTTCATGGTAGGGGGAGATCCCTCTTTTACAAAAATCACTTGTGTAACCTAATTGAGTAAAACAATATAATTAAATAACCTGATGGATAGATGCACAATGTATGGTCACTATAAAATGGAGAGAATAAAATTTTAAAAAACAATTTGTCAAATAAAACTTTTTAATAATTAAAAAGTGGAACTTTTATCTCATCATCTAATTTTCAACGGAGTTATCTCTTCTTTTATTCCTTCCTTCCTTCTATCCTTTCTTCCCTCCCTCCCTTCCTCCTTCTGTCCTTCCTTTCCTTCCTTCCTTAATTCCTTCTTTCCTTCCTTCCTTTCTTCCCATCCTTTCCTCCTTTCCTCATTTTTTCTACTCCCTCTCTCCATTTTTCCAGTCCTTCCCTGCCTCTGTCTTTTCCTTACTTTCATCCCCTTGCTCTTCCTTTCCTCTCTTTCCTTCTTTCCTCCTTTTCTCTCTTTCCTTCCTTCTTTCCTTCCTTCCTTCCTTCTTTCCCCATTACTTTCCAAAATTATAATTATATAGCACTTTAAGATATCCTTTGACACATATTAGCCATGTAAAACTGAACAAGTTACTTAACCTCTCAGTGTCCTAGACAATTTTAAAGATAAAAAGCTACAGAGAAGGTGCCAATATGCATTGGTAGAAAGAGTTGTTTAATTTGAGAGCTTTCTATAGCTTGGAAATCACAGCTCCTTTACTGGTCCAATTCTGAACTTTAAAATGGAAAAATCTTTTTATCCATTATCTCATGTGACTCCAACAACAACTCACAGGAATTATGCCTATACAATAGAAGACAAAATGGGCTCAGTGGAGTTAAGTGATTTGTCCATTATTATATACCAAATAACTGTAAGAGACAGGCTAGAAACCCAAGTTTCTCTGAACTCTAGTTTTAGGATGGATTCTTCTGAATAGACCTCTGATTATGTGGATATTCCCAGATAAGTAAAATCCCTCTACCAATGCAGGTCAGCACCTTCTCTGCAGATCATACTGTGAGAAAGCTCCAAGGGTATTGAGAAATTGAATGACTTGTCCAGGGTTACACAGCAGCTTTTGTATCTGAATTCACATCATCTGGATTCTGATAACAGCTTTCTCTACGTATATTCTATGCTAGTCTGACTCTTAACTCTCAATAGTACTAATAACTGCCAAGTAATCTATAGTTTTCTTGGCAAAGGTTTGTCAGTTTATTGATTATTTGATTGATTGATTCTCTAAGTAAATTATTATCTTTATAAATGTATGTACAGTAAGTCACTCAACAAACATTTGCTAAGTAAGCCCATACTATATGTCAGATGCTATGCAAAGCAGGGGGACACAGAGAACAAAAAACAAAACAAAACCTTGGCTTTCCCTTGAGGGGCTTCCATTCTAATGTGAGAGATGATGTGAAAAAGAAAAAAAAACAAAAATGAGATAATACGAGATGAATGCAGAATAAAAGGAGGGTGACTTTAGAAGGGAAAGCACTAATCTAATTGCAGGAGGTGAGATTTGAGATGAGCCTCAATCTAAGGGGTGGGAGGTGGTTGTGAAGAGGCAGAGCATTCTGAAAATGGAGTCTTAGCTAAGGGGATGGAAAATGAATTGTTTTGTTGGAGGAACAAGTAAGCTAGTGTATCTGGATTGCAGAATGTACAGAGGGGAGTAAAGTGTGAAAAGACTGGAAAAGCAGAAGGGGTAGGTTAGGAAGGGCTTTGCCTGTCAAAACAAAAAAGCTTTATGTTCGATCCTGGAGGTAATAGGGAGCCATTGGAATTCATAGAGCATGAAGGTGCAGCCTCTATTTTTTCTTAATTATCAATCTTATTTTCCATCATTTTTCTGGCTATTCTTTCCATGTCTACCTTTCCATTGGAATAACCAATTATTAAATTATGTTGATCTAAGTTGGAGCTCTTCATAGAAATTCTCTACCTCCACATGCTTTGTCATAGATGCTGGTAACTGAGCTGCAATTCTCTTCATGAATTTACCCCCACTCTTTTATCACCCCTATTCTAAAGATGAGGAAACTGAGGCTGAGAGTTTAAGTGACCTGTCCTCTGTCACATGGTTGAAACCTAAGGCAAGATTTCAACTCAGTTCTTCCTGTATCTATGCCCAGTGCTTTTCGAGCTAGTGAGAATTATGGAAGACTTTACTCAAGATTCTGAGTTTAATCTGGGCCTCATAGCATTCCTTTAGGGAAAGACAGGAAAGAATGCTGTGTCAGATCTGAACAAAGGCATGTGTGTGGAAAGCACCAGGGATGGGACTGCAGTAAATTCAATAGTCTAGCATTACAGAGAAAGTCAGAGAGGCTGTACCCAATGTCACACATGCAGCAGAGCCAGAATCTGAACCCAGGTTCTCTGACTCTATATCTAGAACATTACCTTCTGAATTAAAAGATTTTGTTTTAGAACTACCATAAAGGAATAATAAAAAGGTAGTTACTCTTGGTCCCACTCCTCCATTTCCTTTCCTTGGAGGACTTGGGATATGGAATAATTTTGGGCATTTAATAATTGCATTTATCACCAGACAGACATTGTACCAAGAAATATTTTTTTTTTTTTCTGGAAGGAAAGACGGTGGTCATTTAAATGAGGGAAGGATTGAAAGTCACAATTTTATTCTCATATAAAACAAACACAGGTTCACTTTTTCTGTTTTATGTCTACTGAATTTTCTATCAGAAAGCCTGTTGCTGAAATGAAGTTGAGGACTTTTCTCTCTATTTTTTTTCCTCTGAAACTTGGGTTCGTGACAGCTTTTTGTCGGGCAGGACATTAGCCATTTGTAATTTATTGCTTTTAGATTAAATCTGGGGAAACTCAATATTGCAGTTGAATGATTAGAGCAATACCCCTCGGAGTAATAAATTCTCTTTGGTGCTGTGCATCTCCCGATCATGTTTCCCTTCTAATTACATTTACATAAATGATATTCTGTAAAATTAAATTAACATTCAAACGGTTACACTGGCAGGGAAAGAGACAAAAATTAGTTACAAACTTACATCTATAAAAATATTCTAGTTCTTTTCATAATCTGAATCCCAGTTCTCTCTCAAGTGTCAGCTCTCAACAAAAGCTCAGCTCCAGAACTGCTTGGGGAAGCTTTTCACCAGCTGATGGAGATGTTTTGTTTCTTATTTGGAGGTTTCAGTGGTAAGGATAGTATCAGATAGGGGCAAAAAGTGATTTTCCAAGCTTAGCTACTGATGAATCACTGGTCTTCCTCTACTTTGTCTTCTGCAGGGACAATTGGAGGTTAGATGTTGTCTTAAATGTAATTCCATGTAATTGGCCACTAACCAACCTGCCCTTGTCCACTTGCTATCAAAACCAGGCCAACTTAATTTAGGGAGAATGGATGGGACATCTTCACCCGTTATATCTGGAGTGCAAGAATTCATCAAAGACCTCGCTTTCTCATTTCAGAGCCCTTTTGTTTTTAAGATTTCTGATCTCTTAGATGGAATAAGCTTAACTCCAGCTTTTGGACCAGCATGGCCAAAAAAAGTTTACTTTTTCTTTTTAGAATTGCCAAGAAAGAGAAGTCATTTATTTTTAATGGCCACTTACCTAGGAAATGTGTGTATATATGCATGAATGTGTATATAGCCAGAGCAGGATTCCAATCACTCTTGGTATAAAGGAATTGTCCTATTATTTGTAGTCAGAGGACCTGGTTTTAAATACTGGTTCTGCCACTTGTTACTAGTCAAAGATGAGGGCTGCTGAAGAGAAAAATTAATGTGAGAAGTCAACATCTGGCAAAAAAAAATGTGGTGTCTGAGAAAGGGATTTGGATTTGTAGATCATGGATCAATATATTTATGGATCAAGGTAGGGTTGACAGATTCCTGGCCAGAGATAGAGTACAATGGGTAAAAATGCATTTTCCAAATGTCTTACAAATCTAACCAAAAGGACTTTAAATTAAAACATAATGGGGTGGATAGACTCTATATGCATATTTGTGTGTGTGTATGTGTGTGTGTGTGTGTGTGTGTGTGTGTGTGTGTGTGTGAAGAAATGCAGGACCAGAAGTAGAATATTTGGGTGAAGATCAAAGGAAGGAGAATTCTTTAATTTTGCCATTGGAGTATACTATAGACTAGATGTGTTAAACACACCACCTGTGGGATGTATGTGATCCACAACACTCTGGGGTAGGTACAAACTAGATTAAAATGTGACTGAGAAATGTTTATCACAATAAATGTAATGTAGTGAAATATAAGTAATATCAATGTGTGGTTTTCTAAGTCAATATGTGCCTGCAGGTATCTTTATGTATAGTTCAGTGGTCCTCATTTCTTTTTGAATTTGATATCACTGCTATAGACCATCTAAACAAAAAGAAGGAATAAGTGAAGAATTTGGAAAACAAATCTGAAACCTGGCTCATTATTTGCTGTTCAATTGTTTTTTAGTCACATACAATTCTTTGTGACCTCATTTGGGGTTTTCTTGGCAGAGATACCAGGATAGTTTGCCTTTTCTGTCTGTAGCTCATTTTATAAAAGTACAACAAAGGTAACCGGTCATAGGGTTAAGTGAGTTGCCCAGAGTCCTACAGCTAGCAATGTCTGAGGCTGGATTTGAACTCATGAAAGTGAGTTTTCCTGATTCCCAGACCAGTGCTCTATTCACTTCACCACCTAGCAATGACAGAAGATTTCAATTATCTAAGCTTGTTAGAGGTCTCTCACTCTGACAAAAGCAGAGCAATTAAAAAATTCTTGACTTGTCTCAGTAATGATTTCATCCTTCAAAAGGTAGAAGAATTTATGGGATTTTAGTAGTCAACAAATTCAACATGGGTGAGCAGTGTCACATGATAACCTACACAGCTGCCAATCATGACTAAACTCTTTGAGAATAACACCTATAGTGCATGCCTCCACTTCCTTTCCCCTCTTAATCTCTTATTTCTCTGTAGTCTGGTTTCTAATTTTACCATTAAACTGTAACTTCTTTCTCCAAAGTTACCAACAATTTCATACTTGCCAAATCTAATGCACTTTTCTCTTTATTCTTGACCTCATTATAGCCTTTAACTCTGTGTCCCCTAATCGCTCTCTTCTCTCTAGGTTTTTGTGACATTATCCTGGTTCTCCTCCTACCTGTCTAAATGTTCCTTGTCAATGTTCTTTGTGCAGTTGTACCAACTAATTGTGAATTGTCTCTGAAGGCTCTGTCCTGGGCCCTCTTCACTTCTCTTCTTTCCCTCTATAATATATCACTTGGTTATCTTACCAGCTTCCATCAGTTCAATTAACATCTCTGTGCAGATGATTCTCAGATCAATTTACCCATCCCTATCCTCTCTTCTGACCTCTTACAACTGTTTATTAGACATCTAGATGTGGACCTCTGTAGAAATATTAGACTCAAAATGTCCAAGACTGAATCTATTGTTTTCCCCCAAATCCTCTTATCTTCTTACTACTTTTGAGGGTATCAGGATGCTCCCAGTTACCCAGGCTTACAGACTGTTATTTTCAGCTCCTCATTCTCTCACTACTTGTATCCAATCGATCCCAAAGTAGTATTATTTCTACTTTCACAATATGTCCCATTTTTTCCCCTCTGACATCATCACTATCCTGGTACAGACCTTTGTCACCTCAAGTGTAGATTATCTCAGTAGTCTGTGGTTGGTTATTCTGACTGCTTGAAGTCTCTTTCCAGTCCAGTCACTCCACCCCTCTGCTACCAACGTGATCTTTCTAAAGCTTAAGCTTAATGACATCAAATATAAAATCCTCTGTCTTTTAAAGTCCGTCTTACATTTCCAATATTTTTACACATTACTCCCTTTTAGTATTCTGTGATAAAATAATATTGGTTCATGGAAGACCCTGGGGAAATTAAGCCTAGTGTGGAAACTCAGTCATAGCAGGAACCCTCAGAAGAGAAAAAGAACAAAGGAAACCTTGCGGTTCTGGAGCTTTGAGTTATCTTGGCCATTTGTGGACACTACATGCCTCATCACCATTATACTTTGGCTTCCTCCTTATTCTCTGCTCTTCCTCTATTCTAGGTTTATTTGTTTAAAAAAACTATACTCTTGATATTGGGGAAAGTTATTTTTATTTTCTGTTTTCACTAAGTCACTTGAGTAAATAGCTACTTGGTTGATAGTTAAGGGAAATCAGACCATTGGAGTTTCCTGAACCAGTGCTTGGGAAGATAGAATCTAAGAGAATTATACCTAGACCCTTGAGAGTAATGAGAGCCTTCCCCATGGGGCTCCATCTGGCTAGTGGCACTATGAGTTGGACAAGTGAACGTTGAGGATGTGTTACTGGAACAATTCTTAGAGCCGGTCTGTCTGTCCCCATGGGCATGGTTGTTTTCTTTCTTCAAGATTATTGTTACAGAAAGGAGCATTTCTTTTGGACTGGTGGCTAAGAAAAAGATAAATTAATGGATTGAAAATAAAAACAACAATAACAACAATAGATATTTTATAGTTTTTAAATGTTTGTGTACATATATACATACATATATACGTATATGTATGTATGTATGTGTACACACACACACACATATATGATGATGATCCTCCCAAGGAAGTCAATGAGATAGGGCCAATATCATTCTCTTATTTATTATGCAGATGAAGGAAGCTCAGAATTACACAGTTATTGAATGTCTGAGATGAGGTTCACCTTGACTGATTTAGGCACAATAGTCTAGATATAGATTAAGAACTAGATAGGATCTCAAAGGTTTTCTAATCTCATTCCCTCATTTGTAAAATGAGGAAACTGAAGTAAATACTTTCAAAATTCATGATAATACATCTCATTGTTTCATGAATTTGAATAAAACTGTTCAAAGCATGTCTTTAAAAGCATAACTATTTTATTTGGATATTTGCGAATATTTAATATAAACCATGACTTGCTTGAAATATGACTGCTAGTCCTTTTCTCTCTCAACATGAGTAAAAAAAAGAAATATTTCATGGGTTTTACTTAATAGGACAACTACTTCAATGAATTATTTTTAACTTTCATTTATCATGGCACTATTCATTTCTTGATATTGAAATTTTTCTTTGATTTCACTTTTGAGACTATAGGCCCAGTGAGGATAGAGACTGACTTGTCTACACTTTGTCTTTTTCTAGCATCTAGCTCATGCTTGGACCAGGATAAATACTTAATAAATGTATGCTTATTGTATTGTAACTAAGGGATCAGGCAGCCCCACCAACTTAACCCTGATACTTTAATTGAGAACTAAACTTGATTGAATCAATCTGTCAATCAAAGGTATGAAGTATGTATGAACTTAGGGTTCCCAAAACTTTGTTTCTTAGGAGCATTGAATTCTACATTCTCTTTTCACCCCGGTGCCAATTTCCCCCCACTGGTGAGAATCTGATCCAATTTTTTCCTTGTTAATTACTCCTCCTTTTGCAGTATGAAAGTATTATTGTTTTCAAGAAATTATTAGCTTTTTTGCTTTTGTACAGAGTTTCAACAGATATCTGTTTAAATGAAGTCATCCATCACTAGTATCTCATGCTTCTGTGCCAGGTTCATTCTGTTTCCGGAACTCCTCATGTATTTTTCCCTCATATCAATGTTCCCTGGTATGTTCCAATCACTTCCATGCCCTCCCCTTTTTCTCTTCACCAGAAGGTGCTCTGCCATATTTTTTTTCTCTTTGTTCCTAGATTTTGTCATGTGGATATATCTTTTTAAACAACACAATTCAACTCAATTCTAAAACATTTTTACAAATTTTTTTTTCTTTTGACAAAGGTAAGTGCTTTTGGAATCATATTTCATTCCTGGAATTAAATCCACCAAGATTCCATGACATCTTATAAGGCCTTTTTTTCTTTCTCCTTGCATTAGGAAAGTTAGTTCATCTGGCTTATGACTGTTTCCATTCTTGTTGCATTTTGTATAGACATTTGTCTATATCTGTGGGGTTTGTTATTGGATACATTCTTGGATATCAAGTGAATTTCTGGGTGTCTCTACTATCATTCCTCCCCCATCCATATTGTACTTGTAGTCTAGAGTATCTAACTTGGTAGATGTACTTTGGATGTGCCCCAACCTCCTCCTTTTTGGTTTAAAACAATTTTAATTAGATTTGCAAGACTTTAAGCAAATATGTTAATAGTCCATGTAAGTCTTAGATGGTGTATTCTGTGATGAAATCAAAGACTTTTAATGCTGGCAGCCACTTAGTTTGATTCTTTCTGGCTATACCAATAATGCCATTGAGGTGGAAATGAAGAAAGAATACCTTTTGTTATCAATACTAGGTCTTCTGTGAGTTGACTGGCTTTGATAACAGGCTCAAAGGCAATGATTATGCTCTTAGCCTCATAATCAGCAAATACTTATTAAGTGCCTTTTCTATATCCAACACTATAATAGGTACAACAAAATGGAGGATGAAACACTTTCCGTCTTCTTCATTCCCATTTGGTTTGGTAGGCAATACTTAAACACAAGAAATTTAAGCAAAAAGCCAAATCAAAACCAACATAAAAAAAGATTTAACCAAGGGCTAAATTGTGTGGAACCAGACACAAATGGTATAGGAATCCCAGCAATGAAGAGATTAGATGGGCAAATAAATACTCCATTTCTATTTGTTCTTCAAAAGCATGAAAACAACCATTCTATAGGTATGCTAAAGTGCTCCTACTGTTATATAATGCACAGTCTTTCTCTGATTTTATTTTTTACTTGTTTGATTCCACTGACAACTTCAACTTGTGCAGCTGAGATCTCTGGCTCAACCCTTGAAATTGCTACCCTCCTCTGTGGAAACAGTTATAATGTGTCCATAAGCCCATACAAGAGTGAATTTGATAGACAGGATGCCTGATACAGTGTTTAAGGCTAGTCTACCATGCCAAAGTCTCACTGATACTGCTTGGACATGTTGGCAGTGAATAGATGGCCCACCATATAAGCTCAAAATGAGCAAATATGGTCAATGGTTCAGTGGTTTTCAGGAAGAGTTATGCAGACTGGCCACTGGAACCCATCATTGCCTGTCACTTATACACCAGGGAAGGTTTAGAGAAATTTATGAGTGGGTACCATATGCCAACCAAACATCTGCTTCATTGTAAGGTGCACAAATGTAGGACAGTACTAAGTGCATTAAACATGAGCATTGAGCAGGAAAGAACTATAATTTAACTGTTTAAGGGAATGAAAACACTAATAATCCATATTGTCAGGGTCATTCAACCTCTGACATAGATGTACCCAAGAGAATAGGAAAAAGATTTAAAAGGTTTTCTCAAGGATATAGCTGTTATTGACTATGAAAGAGATTCATTGCTGTCCAAATTTTTTGGTATCATCTGTGCACAAACCTTAGACATGCAAAGAGTAGTGCATAAGATTTTCAAAGAGGAATAAAGAGTACATGAGAAGGCAAAGACACTCATAAGGAAGGCCAAATAGCAACACCACACATGCAGAGTCACAAATGAAGACCTGATTCTCATGCTCTCCCCATTCCAATACCTACAGGTATAAATAGGCCAGTTTAAATATCTGTCCAGATGCCCAGACTCCCTACAATTTTATGTGCTGTCTAGAAATACAATCAGAGTAGGAGAGAAACTGGTGCTTTAACTGTAGCTATGAAGAAATTACAGCTATTTTTTTCCCCCACAGATCAGCTGTCCTGTCTCTCAGATTGTTTTGACCAATGTTGATGAGGGGAGAAAATCTGTTGTTTTGTGTTTTGTTGTTTTGCCTCATAAAAAGTTCTGCTATGTTTCTATGTCAGAGTAATGTGAAAACTCAGTGTTCATTGAAATTACCCCCCAAAAGGTCCTTTATGTGGATTTTAAGTGAGCTACTAGGTAAGTGGATAGAGTGATGAACTTGAACTCAAGAAGTAGGTTCACATCTTTGACTCTGACTTTTATTAGTTGTATGACCATGGGAAAGCCCCTTAACCTCTCTGAGGCTGTTTTCTCATTTGGAAATGGGTCTACCAAAATATGTAGTATACAACTCATGATTGCTGTCAGAATTAAGTAAACAAATGCATTATAAAAGCATATTGGAAACTTAACTATTTGCCAAGCATTGTGCAGAAACTCTGTAAAGGTGAGACAGTCCTTGCTCTCAAGGAGTCTATCTTCTAATGAGAAGAGATAACAGTGCTAAAAGTTGAGATCTAAATACATAAACAAGACAGTTCACACCCTCAAGGGATTTACATTCTAATAGGAAAAGGTAACATATTTTAGGAGTGTATGTGTGTGTATATCTCTATCTCTATCTCTGTCTATCTACCTATCTATATAAATATCTATGTATCTATCTATATCTATATATATATATATAGATATACACATACACACACACAGTGCCCAGTCTGCATAACTTTTTCTGAAAACCACTGAAGCTGGTGACTGGATCAATTGGACAGAAGATTAACATATCTTTTCCAGAAGCTTCAAGAGCATTACTTTAATTATAGTTTTCATGGGGAAGGAGGCAAGGGATAGGGAAGGTATCAGTGAGGAAAATTTTCAGGGCTCAGAAGTATGGTCCCACAATAGGAGATGGAGCTGAGTGAGATAATGCACATGAAATTTTGTGAGAATTTAAAATTTTGAGTAAATATCAGGTATCATTGTTTGTTTTTCATTTTTGAAGAGGACCAATTACATCACAGGGCAATGTCTTGACTCAGGGATAAATTGGATTTAAGTGAGGCACAGTTGCACAAAATCATCAGTTTTACTTTCTCTTCCAGAGCCATCAAAGTCCAGTGGCTAGACAAAAGCCAGGACAACTGGTCACAGACTGAGATGTAGTGGATGGCCTTGGTAGCTCTGATGTCTAACCAAGCTCTAAGAGCTCCACCATGACTGCTTCAGCTGCCTTCACAGCCATTGAAACAAATTATTCTCATTTAATCATTCAGCCAGGGGGCATCTTCTCATGCTTAGTGTAGACACCCCTGGGATTACTCTCAATCTGTTTTATCCTTTCTGCCAAGGTAGTCTACAGAGGGCTACTGTGCATTCTACAGCTTCTTGGAACCACATGTGAGAGTTGAGCGCTATGTGGACA
This sequence comes from Notamacropus eugenii, assembly GCF_028372415.1. Classification (NCBI taxonomy): domain Eukaryota; kingdom Metazoa; phylum Chordata; class Mammalia; order Diprotodontia; family Macropodidae; genus Notamacropus; species Notamacropus eugenii. The sequence goes on along the minus strand of NC_092872.1, from coordinate 636,921,685 downwards.
CCAAAGGTGGATGAACAACTCTGAAAAGGGCTCAGCAAGTCCTCACACCAGAAGGGCTAGTTCTCCTTCTACAACCCATCAGGTATCATTATTGTTCTATTGAAATTGTTATTATAATAAAAGTAAACTGCACAATTAAATTGAATGAAAAGATAAAATACTTTTACGGTTTATTTCTATCATGAGTACAGTGTAGGTATCCCAGTGCTGTTCAGACTCTTCTTGTAATTACTAGGCAGCAAAATTCATGGTTACTGTATTGGGTTGAAGCCTAGAGTGTTCTAGGCTCAATATTGATGGACTACATAGCTAAAAAACCTAATAAATCTTAGATCATGGTGGCAAAAGAAAACAGTTCAAATTGCCACTGTCAGATTGCTTTCCATTGGGTCAAAGCATGGAGATGATGGATATTGTATATAGGTATAGTATGCATTGAGTACTCAGAAAAAGCTATATGAATGGAAGTTCTCAGAAATTGTTCCTGGCACTGCTTGAAAACTTCTGCCATCCCTGCCTATAAAAAGAGAGCAACAAGCCAACATCAGTCTGTTTACCTGTGAAGGAGGAAAGTTATCCTTGAAGAATCCATTGGTGGATTACTCTTCACAGCATTTATCTTCACTTGGCATAGCATGCTGGATTATATCCTGGAGGAAACTGCAAACTATCAAGGTGCTGTGCACTGCACCATGCACAAACAGGTATTTAATAAATCTTTTACAGATGAGGGGATTAAGGAGTTTACATTTCAGTTGAACTCTAAAGTTTATAAAGCACTTTCCTCACAACAGCCTTTTGAAACAGCATGCCAAAGTGAGCGTTGTAGATACTTTATGTGCGCTGCGTTGTTTAACAGAAGTTGTAGGCAGGAGGTTCTTGTCTCCCTGTTACAGATGAAGTAGAGGCTGGGTTAGGCAAAGTAACTTACTTCCAAGGTCACACAACCAGTAAAAATCAGAGGTAGAATTTGAATCTTGCTCTCTGAATTTGACAAATGTATTGTTTGGTTTGTTTGACTCTACTTATATGTGACAAAGGAAGGTTCTATTGGGAGGGTCCAGTAATTAGAAAGTAACATGGACGAGACAGAGAGAGAGAGAGAGAGAGAGAGAGAGAGAGAGAGAGAGAGAGAGAGAGAGAGAGAGAGGAAGAGAGAGAGAGAGAGAGAGAGAGAGAGAGAGAGAGAGAGAGAGAGAGAGAAAGAGAGAGAGAGAGAGACAGAGAGAGAGAGAGAGAGAGAGAGAGAGAGAGAGAGAGAGAGAGAGAGAGAGAAGGACAAATAAAATATTTAAAATGCAAAGCAAAAAAAGGGGAAAAATAATAGGTGTCCATTAATAGAACGACTAAAAAAAGTAAACAGCTATAGCACATAATTGGAATAGAATATTACTAAGAAATGATGAAAATGAAAAATCCAGCAAAATTAGGGAAGCCTTGTACAAACTGATACAGAATAAAATGAATAGCACTACAACAAACTGCATGATGACCCCAATAATTTAAAACAGAGGTGTTAAACAGGGCCTACAGCTGGCTGCATGAGGCCCAATATACTCCAAAGTACAGCTCAAACCAGATTAAAATATAATTGGGGTCTATTTAACAAATTAATAAAACTATAATAAAACGTAAATAATATATTTTTTTTTTAAGTCAAGAAGCAGCCTGCCAGTATCCGTATGTATGGTTTAGTAGCCCCTGTTTCTATTTGAGTTTGAATCCCCTGACTTCAAGGAAAACCACATTGAAAGATCTCAGAATACTGATCACTGCAGTGGCAAGGCTTCTCTTTGGAATACAGGATGGATGATGAAGCAGGCCTCTTGTCTCTAAGTAGAGAAGTGGTGAAGTGGCAAATGCAGAATGAAGCATCCATTTTCAGACAGGTCTTGCATATGGATTTGTTTTGTTCTATTTTATTGTGGCTTGTATGTAGCTGAGAGAGAGAGGAGAAGTCAGTGGGAAGTGATGGGAATGTTAACATAAAAAGAAATCAGGAGCATATTTTTTTTTAAATCTAAGAAAGGCAAAGAAGTAAATTGTGAAGAACTTTAAATGACAAGCTGGTAAGTTATTAATTTTATTTTAATGGTGCTAAAGAGCTATAGAAGGTTCATGAACAGGGGAGTGGCAAGATGAGGTCTGCGTTTTAGGAAGATTATTTCTTCGTATTTGTCAGATTTGTAGATTCCATGGCAATGGAATCCTTGAATGAATTCATACAGAGCAAAGTAACAGAACTGAACAAGTAGCATGATGATCATAACAATTTAAAACAGAGGCGTCAAGAATGGGTCCACAGCTGGCTACATGAGGCCAAAGACACTCCCAGATATTACCTAAGCCACCTTAAAATGTAATTAGGAATTATTTAACAAAATAAATAAAAGTATGTAAACTGGTAGATTCTATTTCCAATGAAAACTCAATAGGCAGGAATGATGGGTTTAATCAAATTCTATTTAATTTAATAAGGACAAATATCAAATTTTACACTTTAAAATGAAAAAATGAGAGGTTGGGGAGATAAAACTAGACAATATTTTCAGTGAATAAGATCTCAGTGTTTGAATGGAATCAATATTAGTTCACAGGATGATATGACTGTGGATATATGTGTTTGTATGTATAGACAGATACACACACCTTTACACACATATATGCTCATCCACATAAATGTGCATTTATGCACATAAGCTTGTGCACATACATGTACATGTGTGTATATATGTGTGTACACACATGTGTGTATACATAAATATGCGTGTGCATCTGTATGTGTATATCTGTATATATAATACGTTCATATACATGCATACATATAGGAAAGTTAATGCTATTTTAGGTTGCCTTAAGAAAGGAATAGTAGCCAGAATTTATAACATAATGTTTTTATTATACTCTGTTTTTTCTGACTTCACTATTCATGTCAAAAATGCCACCATTTTGTCCAAATTCTCTTGTTTACAACTTAAATTTTGATTTTTTTTCTACTCCCAACCTTTCACTTGCTTTCACAAAATTAAATTCTAATACCTCAATGTGTTATAGAGATAACCTTGGGTACTTGCATTAGGCAAATCAAAAGACTGCAAATTCTGGCAACTTTTACCAAGTTGGAAAGGTGTTGAACAGAGTCCTGGTGAGAAAATATCAATTTTCTGAAGACCAGCTCATTTAAGTGTGACAAAGTTCATCATAGTATCCTTGCAACTAAATACCAAGCTCTTTATCCATCTCACCCCAAGGACCAAAGAAAAACTGCAAAATGGTCCTCGGAACGCTGTGGTCCATTTCTGCTTCTGCAGTCGTGGCGAGAGAATGATAGAAAGGAATAAAGAGAATATTTAAGAATCATTCACTTTTAGGCTGTGTATTAATGTTACCTTAACTGTTCTTACTCAGATTGTAAGATACTTGCAATGACAAGTGAACATATTACAGGAAGAACCAATTCTTATTAATCTGATTTATTTCCCCATAGAAACAGAATAGCACAGTAGATATAGATCTGGCCTAGAAGTCTGGAATATCTACCTCTGTCACCTTGGCCAAGTCAATTATCTTCTCAGTGTTCTAGGTAATTAAAAAAACTATACCGACAAAATGCATTGGTAGAAGTTCCTTCACCTGAGGGTTCCCTGTGCTGATGAAATCCCTCCTTGTCCCTATGCCTTTTTAAATAAAGACAAAAGGAAATTGCAGAGAGAGAGAGACAGAGAGAGAGAGACAGAGACAGAGACAGAGAGACAGAGAGAGAGACACAGAGAGAGAGGGAGACAGAGAGAGACAGAGACAGAGAGAGAGAGAGAGTGACAGAGACAAAGAGAGAGAGAGAGAGAGTGACAGAGACAGAGACAAAGAGAGACAGAGACAGAGAGAGAGAGAGAGAGAGAGAGAGAAAGAGAGAGAGAGAGAGAGAGAGAGAGAGAGAGAAAGAGAGAGAGAGAGAGAGAGAGAGAGAGAGAGAGAGAGAGAGAGAGAGAGAGGATAGCCTAAACTACCTTTTGTTAAAGAAACAAAGGAGTTAGATTTGATCTTTTATTTGTCCAAAGGCAACAAGAATTTTAATCTCATAGTATATCTGAATCATTTCACATGTATATACCTGTGTGATAAGACCATCCTAAAGATAACTGCAGTTTATTTGCCACCTTTTGATTATAAAGACAAAAATAAATATAATTTTATAAGACCTAAATTGGATTCACTGTATACTTCAGAATTCAGTGATGTCAGTACAAAGGCAGTCATAGGAAAGGGTGGTAGAAAATGTGCGAGTATTTTCTTAGATGTCACCCCTACCCCATGAGATTGTAAACTACATGAGGGCAAGGACTTTGTCTTATCTACATTTTTCTTCACAGACACAGCAATTTTTGTGGGATTGAATTGAAACTGAAGTTGGTAAAAATGAAAAGAAAAAAATGAAATTGAATGCTATGTAATTATAATAATGACCTATGTTTGCTTGGCTCTTTTATCTTTATTGTAAAAGATATCTCACTGAGGAAGGGACAGGTAAGAGGGTGTGTATCTCTCTGAACATGACTGTGCTATGGAAAATGAAAGTCATCAAGAAAACTTCAAAATAAAGAAATTGGTTTAGAGGTGGATTGATGAGACAATTAGTGAATTTTGATTCCTTTAGCTAGGACTCAGTTCTCTTGTTATGTTAACAATTCTTCAGCCTATCCAGCATATTAATTAAGAGAAAATAATGTTCTTTCTTTGTTATGTTTTTTATTTACCATGCTAACTTGAAGAAAGACTAAAGCAGTAGAAAATACATTCTGTAGGAGTTAGAAAACTCATATCCTATTTCCAGTGTTTCTATTTGTGATCACGGGAAAGTTATCTGCCACTAAAGACTTCAATTTTCTCTTCCAAAAAAGTAAGATTGTAAAGGGGATAAGGCGATAGAAGTCTCTTTTACTACTAAGATTCCATCAGTTTCCAAGATATTTGGTTTGATTATCCCTGGCTACAATTAATTCTTGATTATTCAAGGGAGAGTTAGCCATGTTCTGACATATGCGCAACAATCTATGCTTTCCAGTTGATTGCAAATGAATTAGCATTTCCTGCCAGAAGGTGCCATGCTTAAATACTTGTTTTGTTGATATCTTCCTTATTCCTTCTTTCCATGTGGTGTGCAACCCCCAAAAGAAATTCCTCAAAAAACGTTAAACCTGTGCCAGGAGATGCTTGCAGAAGTGATATTCTGCTTAGGCTGGTATTTCTGAGAAAACCGTCTATTTCCAGCATGGTGTAGATTTCAGGAAAGAACCGAGCAGGAGTCAGAGTCAGACAACTGAGCATCTTCTGAGCTCCCCCTGAATCAGATCTTTACACTATTGCTTCATTAGCTGTTTTGAAATAAATTCTCAAAACATTAAGCCCACTCTTATTCAAGAGTTAGTAGAAAAACATTACAATGCCAAGAATAAATGATTTTTAGATTGTATGCTAGTATGGATGAACAATGTTTATGCTCCCCACCATTGGTTTGGAAACCCAAGAGCTAACTTTGTTGAAAGAGAAAAAGTAGGTATAGGGCTGATGTATGTCAGATTCTCACCTATTATAGAATCTTGAGATGAATGTAATATATAACTTGTGTTTAAGGATTTTCAGACAAAACTCTAATGTTTAAATGGTATGTTATCAGGGAAACACCAAATACACTAGCATAAGGAAGCAGCAGACTGGCTCTGGGATTTCTCTACACAAGTGACTCCGATCTTTTCAAAGGCTACCATTAATTAGAAGCACATGTATGCCTGAGTAATGGATGGACTCAGAATGGTCAAATATAGAGAGGCCTTCATTCAACAAAATGACAAGGGACCTTCTCAGAGGAATCACTGAAGGAAGAGAATGAACATGGCAGCTTCTGGTCTTGTTTGATTGGAGAGCTGACAGCTGGGAAAGGGCAGTGTAGAGAAGATCAATGATGGGCTAGCTGAAATTTGCCTGTGAATCGGAAATAATAGGCCAGGTTTCAGGGGGAGGCTCAGGGAGGCTCAGTGTTCCAGATATTTAGCCGCTCTCCAAAGAAGGCACAATTTGTCATCATAAATGGCTAGAGGTCACAATTGAAGGAAGTTTAGGCTCGGGATATTTTAGGACCATGAACAGGTTTTTATTAATGAGCAGTGAAATGCTTGCAGACTATTTTTTTAGAAGAATTATACAGGACAGCATCTGGATTCCTCCTATTAAGTTAAAGCATACATATTTCTTTGGGAAGACATTGCATTCCCATTGAAAAAGTGGTCCCTGAAGGCAACTGATGGATTTCAATTAGTGGAAATGTATAGTCCCACATTTTGGAGCCAACACAGTTCTATATAACCAGAATAATAGTGGGAGGAATGGAGGGGGTGGTGGCCAGAAAGGTGATGCGACATGGCACATTTCATCCTGAGATCAAGGAACACATGCATATGCACACACATATATTCACCACTGTTAACAATAGAAATACCAATTTAACCCAAGATTATATCAAATAAGGGTACAAGACAAAGAACTTGTTACATCAGTCTATAGGCTGTGAATAGAGATGGCTAGAAGCACTTAGCCCAATGCTTGCACATAGTAGGTATTCAATAAATGTTTGCTGTATTCATTGTGTGAAGGAGTGATTGTGTGGAGTAAAGAGGAAAAAGATCAATCTAGAGTTAATGAATTATCATGCCAATCAAAGGTAAGGCATATCCTAGTCAGAATGACAAACTTCTGAAAAAATTGCACCATTATTGGAAAAGGAAAAACAGTACCAGAAGTACCCTGGAAAATTTCTTTTCTTCCTCCTTGTAAGAATATACAGTTTAACAGCTCTGCTTGATACCCAGAAGGGGATGCAAACAGACAGGACAGTACTGGTACTATTGTACACCAAGTTTGATGTTTACTGTGAAAAAAAGTTGTAAATAACAGATATTCAAAGTTTTATACGTGATCCTTTCTGTCCTTTATATATTGAAGTGTTTGTGTTTGTTGATTTTTGCTCAGTTCATATTTTTAAAAATTAATATATAAACTCTACTGTCAGCAAGGGATTTGAGTCTGCAGTCCTTGGCTCCTGACTTACAGTTAATCATGAGCTTCTGACTTTGAGTTTAGTCATTTTCTAGACTCAGTTTAGAATAATAATTCATTTTTGCCTTCTCTATAGTGGCTATAGAAAATTTCATGGACCCCAGTGAAACTTAGCTATATACAACACCTGATTTAATACAAGAGATGCTGACCTGAGGCAAAAGAAGTATTCTTGTATCATTTGAAGTTACTCTATTTTCTCCCTTCCTAAACTGGGCTTTACTGCTGCAAGTATGAAAAGCAATTTTTTTGGGAAACTAGGACAAAGGATAGAAAGTGGAAAACAAAGTGGTGCAGTGGGAAGAATGTGGAATTTGAAATGAGAATCTGAGTTCTGATCCTAGTTGGGTTCCTTACTAGCTATATGAGTTTGGGCAAATGACTTAAACTTTCTGGTACATAATTTATTCATCTGTAAAATGGAAGCGTTCTCTTTCAGCTCCAAATCTATGATCTGCTATAACATTTTTCACATATAACAAATGCACTCTTTATTGTACCTCACTAAAGTACTAGAATAATAGTAATAATTAAATAAAGCTTCAAAAATTAAATAGATAATGCCATCCAAAATAATCATAAGTCCCAAACTACATGAAATGAAAGATTTCAAGGTATAGAGACCTGACTGAGAAGGTCAAAATCATGTGGGAACACAATGAGGTGTATACCATCCACAAGCCCCTTTCCACTATATGGTTTGTACTGAATATACTTTCAGAGACTCTATAGGGGATGAATTCCCATTACAATACTTGTATCCAACTACAAAAAGCTGTTATTTTATCCAATAATGCAATAGTTCATAGAACATGAAATATAAATGAAAATTAGTAAGATAATGTCTTGTCACAATTCATGTTTATCTGAATCTAGTTGAAAAATAAGAGAAGAACAAGATGATGATAATGAAAAAGCTATGAGATGGCAAAAAGTCCAAGAGTAGAATCGAAAGTTCCTCCTGGGAAAAATCCACATGAATTTAAACAGTTGTTGACAACAAAGTGATGAGTGGCTGAGTCAAAGTCAGTTAATAATTGCTCCTTTCCTTCCTTCCTTCCTTCCTTCCTTCCTTCCTTCCTTCCTTCCTTCCTTCCTTCCTTCCTTCCTTCCTTCCTTCCTTCCTTCCTTCCTTCCTTCCACCTTCCCTCCCCCTCTTCCTTCCTTTCTTTCCTTTTCCTTCTTAGTGCTGGATTCAGTGACCTACTTTCTATACAATTCCTGGTTTGGAGCTCGATCTCCTGGTAGCTCAGTGTAGGTTTTGCTCCTTCTATGTGTCTTTTTTTCCTACCTGGTCCTCAAACTGGAGTTGACTTCATTTTTGTTATGATTCTGACAGACCCCAACTAGGTACTGTCTATTGCACTGACAGTCAACCTCCTTCACAATTTTAGATGTTTTTTGTCTCTTGGAGGTGAACATACACACTACTTACTCATCAAGAGAGCACCTCTTTGATTGATTCCCAGTGGCTAAAGTTCAATGAACCAGATTATTGTTTTCTATGTGGACAAATTGAGCTGTGAAATAGTTTTGGTCATTTTCTCCTGTGGAGCTTTTTTCCCTTCAGATTTCCATCCTTTAATGCAATAAAGAAGAAATGATTGTGGGGATGAGATATTCCTCTTCACTTTAAGAATCTGAATTATTTTTTATAGGAGAAGCATGTGGTTTACAGCCTGCATTTGCTCAGGTTAGCCTCAGAGTCATGTATATTTACTTACAGAGATATAAAAGTTTCTGATACCCATCCTAGATCTCTATTTTCTGATGGCTTCCTTAACTTTATGTTTCCTTTACAAATAAGTGTCAGAAATTAAAGAGTCCCTGAGAATGGATTGCATATGCAAGTTTTACAGTTTCTAAGAGATTGAAAGAGTCTAGATTGTATTGTTTTGGGTTCCAGTCTTCAGTGAGATTTCCTCAATCTAGTGCTTCTTGAAGAAGGAAGAGTACATTCAAAGACTTTGTACCTGAAAGATCAAAACCATATGATGGGGTGAGGGAAATGGGGGAGGCAACAAACAAAATCTTCATCATCTTCATCTTTTGGGGGTATCTAATGAAACACAACAAGTCATTTGAACATTTTATATCTCTAATTCATAGGTGTCTGTGAGTCCTTTATGTTATAATTACTTTCTTTAATAGGCTAAGTAAAAGTTGTTCTATATCCAAGATTAATATTATACTTTATGTGCTTTTGAGGAATTTGAGGCCCTTGTTACCTATACTTGGGTAAGCCTAGATGTGAGAAAACTCAGTTTAATTCAGCAGATGTTCACAGAATAAAATTCAAAGGTAAAGAAAAAGCAAAAGAGGTAATTATTTCTTCAGTTCAGGAGCCCAGGATCAAATCCAACCCATGTTAGCTTAGAGGCATGGGAGGTCAGGGAGCCACAGTTATTATAGCCACAGCAATTGCACAATGGCCAATGTACCATCTTGGAGGAGCTCAGAGTTTTCTATAGACTTTATGTCATTTATTTTCACAGCATCTTTGACAATTTCAGGCCCCTTTTCCATTTAAGGAAACAGACATAGAGACATTGTGGTATTTCTCTGTTGTAACATGTCTACTGCTTTGGATGGCATTTCAACAATACTCAGCATTGATTAGCTTTTCCTTTTCCTTTTTGACCACTAGCAGAGGCCGTCTGTCATTGGGAATATTTCCACTCTTGTACTTTTACTCTCTAGTGGAACAGGGGGACAGGCTACAGATGTCAAACATCTTGAAGTGGTCTACCTACCTTGGCTGGCAGCAAAGAAAATGAATCCAATCATCAGACTGCAGCAGGTGAAAGATGGGCTTCTGGATATCCATTATTCAATATTGGAGTGAATAGGACAGGGTAATTTCATGGACCAAAAAAAAGGTGATTTTCTGATTGAGAAAACTGTGTTTTCCAAAAGCATTTGGTTTGGCCCACAGGCAATGTTATTCTTAAGTGGATGGATCTTGTAACTTGGCTAGATGCATCCTATTTACAATGTTTGGCTGTAATGCTAATGATTAATGTGTGCTTTTAAAAATTATTTTTCTTTGTGTTATGTAAATAGGGTTTTCTCCAGTTTGCCTGGATGCTGGTTTAAATTAAATTTGGGAAATAGGAGGGGGAATGGGGACTCTGACAGAGTTGAAGAGCATGAATGAGAAACACAATTCTTTTTGAAACATGACATTTGAAAAATAGCAGAAAAAGTACAAAAATATTCCCCTAAATGGAAGAATAAGATGCTTTCCTACTCTGGTTTATTGATATTTATTTAAACTTAAAATATAAGTATATCTTTCCAGGGGATGGTAGAGAATTCATTATTTTAATCATTAATTTTGGATACTATCCATTCCTTTTCATCAACTACCTCTGTAATATTTCTTTTTTTTCTTTCACTGAGCATAATAGATTCATTCTTCTTTTATAGGTATACCATTTCATGAATTATATTCTCATTTGGGATGGGCTGACCCATAAACGACTCAGCCTTACAGCTGGTTTAGTCAGCCTTGGAATAAGGTTACTCATAGTATAGTGATAAAACCACATTAGTTGGTAATCCACTAATTTAGTTACAGGGCTAATTTACATAAGTTTGAGTCTTAAATTTACCTTAGTTTAGCAAATCTTTTCTTTACAAATAGCACAAAGTAGCAGAGTAAACAAGATTTATTAAGATGATAAATTATTTTTAAGGACTTTAATGACATCATTTGAAGAAAGTTGATATGTTAATTATAAACTAATTTTTGTCTATTCAAAAGTAGAACCATTAAGGATCCTTACCTGCTAATCCTTTGAATACATAAGTAAATGGACTTTGGGAGTCTAATTCACATTATTCTTATTTCTTAAATATAGTGTTAAATTTCTTTTCAATGGCTACATTATTCAGATATTTTGTCTAATTCAACATATCCTTTGTATTCCATATTAGTAAAATTTAGTGATATTTTCTAAATCTTACTAGAACACTCCTAAAATCCAATCTTTGGTTTCTCTATAACATTTTATCCTTTTTCGGGAAGCTTTTCACCCAAAACAATAAACAAGCACACTAGAAGGTCTGATTACAGATATTTCTGAAATATGATTAGGGTAAAAATGTTTATTTTTTTTTAAACAGAAAGGAGTACTTTAAATTTGAAGCATTCATGCTTGTTGTGATGAGGTCAAAGGACAAGTAGATTATAGGGTGAGGGGTATGGAAAAGGGGAAAAGATTTATTTGCTGTGCGGTATTTGAACCGACTTACAATTGGTCCCCAGAGCCTAGAGATTTACATATTGTACTGTTAAAGAAAATGGCCGCAAGGATTTGGGGTGACTTTCAAGCCTACGTCAGATTCACTCTTCTTTTTCAATCCAGCAAGCAAGCAAGTATTTTTCCTTCTTTCTCTCTTTCTTTTTTTCTTTCTTTCTTTCTTTCTTTCTTTCTTTCTTTCTTTCTTTCTTTCTTTCTTTCTTTCTTTCTTTCTTTCTTTCTTTCTTTCTTTCTTTCATTTTTTCTTCCTTCCTTCTTTCCTTCCTTTCTTCCTTTCTTTTTTCTTCCTTCCTCCAATTATTTCTGTTTCTTTCTTCCCTTTTTCCTTCCTTTCTTTTTCCCTTTCTTTCTTTTCTTTTTTATATTTATTCTTACATGATGAAGTCTAATGAGTCTAAAAGGAGAGACAGCTTAATTAGGTTCTTGCCATTTGTGATTAGCTATTTTATGTTCCAATGTAAGTGTATTAGTTGTGTTCCCAGTCTATGGACCCTGGGTAACCCAGGGAACATGCCCATTGAAACCATTCCGGTTAACTTTCAAAGTAGATCTTCCATTGTAAGCCCTTAGAAGGCAGTGTTAATGTTTTTAGGCCATCATCTTTGTACGATCATTAGTACAGCACCATCTGCAATTAAGCAGTTAATAAATGCTTTTTGATTAGAATGATGAACCAAATTCCATTTAGATAAAATTAAATGATATTGTGTAGTGGAGGGAGGAAAATGGCATATCATTTAATTTCTGATATGTAAGAAAAAATGGTGTAATGAAGTTCAGGTTGTCAGGTCAGAGTAGCATATTTTCCTTATGTAACACTTAAGGTTTTACTTACTACTAACAGACAGAGAAACATCCAGTAATACTAATATTTTCCTTATGTAACACTTAAGGTTTAACTTACTACTAACAGACAGGGAAACATCCAGTATTACTAATATATATTTCTGATCATTATGTAGGATGAACCCAAAGAATAAGTAAGTATCCCAACATATTTTTAGTAACTGAAGGTATTTTCCTATTAAATGGCTGGATTAATCTCTTTCCAGCTTATAAAACAAAATAAAGGATCACTTCAAACTGAACTGAGGTAGAAATGAATGACTTGGTAATGTAGACAAATAAGGCAGGGGAGAGGTTGGCAGGATATGAGAGATGCTAAAGGTTACTTGGAAGACAGAAGGATTCTGCTCAGAATTTTGAATAATGTTGGCTTTTCTTGGCTTAATTATACCTGGAACATGTGGCTCTAACAGTATGTAGTAATAAGACCAACATAGGATTCATTTAATGGAAGTTTTTATGAAAAAAGTATAAAAGAGGAAATAGGCAAAAATAAGGTCCTTGAATGGCTCAGAAAGGCATCAAATACAGTCATTCAATCCCCTTTATTTTGCCTTTCAGAAAGCTTTTCAGGTTTTTCTACCTTTTTATTCTTTTTCAATATATTCTTAAGAAACTTGATTACACGTTTTTATGGAAGATTAGAAATAACATTGGGAGTATGGGATGAGTTGCTAGGCAAAATCACTAAAAAAATTGCTTTCAATGTGTTTTGCTGAGAGCTTAGTACGCAAAGACAAAAGTGGAAAACTAATTGTCCTAAAGGTTTACACTGTAGTGAGGCAAAGAGCATGTACTTAAATAGATAAATACAAGAATTTACATGTCAAATATAAGATAATCTTGCAGCAGAAGATACTACCATATTTGGTGGAAGGAGAATACAAAAAGGAAGTCTCCTATGATACAAAAATCCAGTTGTGTAGAAAACCAAGATTTCCAGGAAGCAGAGGTGAGGAGGTAAGAACATTACAGAGAAATTCAACAATGTTGTAACTTGCTCAAGGTCACACTGGAAACACATCTCTTCCTTTATACTTGAAAAAGTCATCCTCCAACTTTGACTTCCAAGAAGCAAGATTGTGGAGTAAGCAGTAAGTTGCTCTTATCTCCTTACTGATCTTGGAAAATCCAGAAAATATCATACCAGGAAAAATCCTTTAACAGTAGAACCAGCAGAGAAATGAGGTGCAGGAATCTTTTTTGTTGGGAAGCTAGGGAGATTAACAGGAAAGATCCCTCTTGCTGTGGCTGAAGGAAACCAGTACAGGACAGGAGGTGTCCCACCAAGCTGATGACAAGCCCCACCTCAGCAAACCAGAGGGAGATCCTGACCCCTAGGGTGCTAGAGAAGGCAAGCATCAGCACCAGGACTCCCACATGTCTTGGCACAGCCAGGGAAACCAGCAGACACTAGTGGAGAATCACCACATATACTGGCAGACAGGCATCAATGAACCGCTGAACCTAACCATGCTCTAGTGCAGTGCCTGGTGAGGAGGCAGACCAGCAGGCAGATCACCCACATTCTAACCACTACCCTATGGGCTTCACTGTAACCCAGGGGAAAAGCAGAAAAACCCCACCTGGCCTGGGCACACATCAGTCACCAACACCAGCTCTAGCTCATCACCAAGTAAGCTACCAGACTCCTACAACCTCCGACTGCCAGAATCTGAGACCCCAGCACACAGAGAAAGTAACTGACCCACTACCCTTTAGCACAAGAAGCATGGTGCTGTGATTCCTCTATTTCAGAAGCAGAGACAAACTTTAAAAGCCAGAAAAAGGTAAACACTATGAGCAAAAAATGACCATAGAGAATTATTATGGTGGCAGAAAAGATCAAAATACAAATTTAGGAGAAGACAACATGTAATATACTGACATTTGAAGTTTCAAAGGGGAATGTGAACTGATCCCAAGCCCCAAAGTCTTCTTGAAAGAGCTCAGGAAGGATTTTAAAAGTCAAATAAGAAATGTGGAAGAAAAGTTGACCAATTCCTTAAAAAATACAATTGACAAAATGGGGAAAAAAAAGTAAACCAAAGAAAACAACTCCATAAAAAGTAGAATTGACAAAATGGAAAAAGGAGGTACCAAAGCTCACTGAAGTATGCAGTAAGTGGAAGCTAATGACTCTACAAGATATCAAGAATCAGTTAAACAAAAAGCAATGAATGAAAAAAATAGAAGAGAATGTAAAATATTTCATTGGAAAAACAACTGAACTGGAAAATAGATCTAGGAGAGATAATTTAAGAATTATTGGTCTACCAGAAAGTCATAATCAAAAAAAAAAAGATCCTGAACAGTATCTTTGAAAAAATCATCAAGGAAAACTAACTTGATATCCCAGAAACAAAGGGTAAAATAGTCATTGAAAGAATCCACTGATCATCTTCAGAAAGAGATCTCAAATTGAAGACTCCAAAGAATATTGTAACCAAATTCCAAAATTATCAGACCAAGGAGAAAATACTGCAAGCATTCAGAAAAAAAAAAACAGTTCAAATATCATAAAACCACAATCAGAATTATGCAGGACCTTGCAGTTTTACATTAAAAGATCAGAGGACTTGGAATATGATATTCCATAAGGCAAAGGAGCTTGAACTAAAACCAAAGATCACCTACCCAGCAAAACTGAGCATAAACTTTCAGTGGAGTAGACAAACATTCAATGAAATAGGGGACTTTCAGACCTTCCTGATGAAATGTTCAGAGCTCAACAGAAAATTCAATCTTCAAATACAAGACTCAAGAGAGGCATAGAAAGGTAAACATGAAAGAAGAAAAAAAGATGTTATTCAATAAGGACAAACTGTTTGCATCTTGAGATGAGAAGAAGATACTTGTAACTCTTGAGAACCATGTCTTTATTATAACATACAGCAGGAATATACCTATACAAAGGGTATGAGTATAAGTTGACTTTATTGTGATGGTAACCTAATTACATGGTGAATTGTGATTGCAATGGGAGAAGAGGAAAGGAGGAGGCAGGAAAGAGTAAATTATATCACATGAAGAGGCACAAAAACATGTTATAATAGAAGGAAAGAAGGGAGGGAGATGAGCAATGTTTGAACCTTACTCTCCTCTGATTTAGCTCAAGGAAGAAATTACTCAGTAATGTACAAAAATCTAGAAATCTAACTTGTCCTATAGACTCTAGGAGGGGAAAGGGGAAAGAAAAAGGGGGAAGTGGAAGGGAGGGAACAAGTAGTAAGGGGAAAAGAAAAGAAAAGGTACAGGGCAGATAGAAGGGAAAGCAGATTGAGGGAGGCAGTAAGCAAAATTCCAATGAGGAGGGAAAGGGAGGAAGGAGAAATAAAAGCATAAATTAAGGAGGAAGATACGATGGGGAGAAAGACACAAATACTTATCATAACTGGATAGCAGAATGGATTAAAAAACACAATCCTATAACATTGTTTACAAGAAACACATTTGAACTTGAGGGATACACACAGAGTAAAGGTAAAAGGCTGGAATAGAATATATTTTGCTTCAGCTGAAGTAAAAAAAAAAGCGGGGGTAGCAAACCTTTTCTAAGACAAAGCAAAAGCAAAAACCAATCTAATTAAAAGAGATAAAGAAGGAAACTACATCCTGCTAAAAGGCACTATAGACAATGAAGTAGTATCATTACTAAACATATATTCATCAAGTGGTATAGCATCCAGATTCTTAGAGGAGAAATTAAAGGAGTTACGGGAAAAAATAGACACCAAAAATGTACTAGTGGGAGACTGTAACCTTTCAGAAAGAGATAAATCTAACCATAAATAAACAAGAAAGAAGTTAAAGAAGTGAACAGAATTTTAGAAAAGCTAGAAATGGTAGACCTCTGGAGAAAACCGATTGAGGATAGACAGGAAGATACCCTTTTTTCTGGAGGTACATGGCATCTACACAAAAATTGACCATGTACTATAAGGCATAAAAACCTCACAATCCAATGCAGAAAGGCAGAAATATTAAATGCATCCTTTTCAGATCATGATGTAATAAAAATTACATGTAAAAAATGGCCAGGGAAAGATAGTCTAAAAATTAATTAGAAACTAAATAATTTAATTCTAAAGAATGAGTGGGTCAAACAACAAATCATAGCAACAATCAGTAACTTCGTATAAGAGAATGACAATAATAATACAACATATTAAAACTTATAGGATGCAATGAAGGTGGTTCTTAGAGGAAGTTTTATATATTTAAATACTTACATGAATAAAATAGAGAAAGAGGAGATCAATGAATTGGGCATGCAACTAAAAACACTAGAAAAAAATTAAAAATCCACAAATTAAATATCAAATTAGAAATACTGAAAACCAAAGGAGAGATTAATAAAACTGAAATTAAGAAAACTATTGCACTAATAAGTAAAACTAAGATCTGGTTTTATAAAAAAAAATAAAATAGAAAAGTGTTTGGTTAATTTGATTTAAAAAAACAAAGAAGAAAATCAAATTACCATTATCAAAAATGTAAAGGGTAAATTCACCACCAATGAAGAGGGAATAAAACAATAATTAGGAGCTATTTTGTGCAACTATATGCCAATAAATTTGACAATCTTAATGAAATTGATGAATGTTTACAAAAATATAAATTGCCTAGATTAGCAGAAGAGGATATAAAATACTCAAAAGCTATCATCCTAGTTCAAGTCCTCATACCTCTCATCTGGACTATTGCATTAGCTTCCAAGATCTCCCCTTCTCAAGCTTTTCCCCATTCTAACTCAACCTCCATATACCTGCAAATGTGATTTAATGTGGAAGTTTGACCACGTCACCCCAAGCCCTACTCAATAAATCCCAGTGTCTCCCTGTCACGCCAAGGATCATATGTAAAGTCCTTTATTTGACATTTAAAGTTTTCACAACCTAATGTCTTCCCACCTTTCCAATCTTACGATTTTTTCCCCTCCTCACACTTTGCATTTGAAGCACAATGGCTTACTTGCTATTCCACATCCACTCTTTTGTCTCTGATCTCTGCCTCTTTGCATTGACTGTTCCCCATGCTATAAAGTACTTTTTCTTCACTTCTACCTCTCTGCCTCTTGAAATCAATGGCTTCCTTCAATACTCAGTTCAGAAGTCACCTTCTTGAATTCTTTTCTGCTCCTACCATTTGCCAAAGTTCTCCCTCCCTAAACTATTTAACAGGCATGTGCATAGCATAATGGATAGAACACTGGATCTAGATTCAGAAAGACCTGAGTTCCAATAGAGCTTCAGATTCTGTTAACCTCTGGTTGTCTCAGTTTGCTTACCTGCAAGATAGGAATAATGATAGCACCTAACAGCCTGAAATAAGATATTTATAAAGCATTTATATCACATAAAGTTCTATATACTGTCAGCTATCATTATTATTATATTTGTTTTGTCTGTATTCTTAACGTACTTGTGCTGTGTCCCCATGTAAAAACCTTGCGGACAGGACTATTTCACTCTTGTCTTTGTAACCCTAGCTCTTAGCACGGTGCCTGGCACATAATCAGTAATTAATAAATGCTTGATGATTGAAGAACTATTATATTAATTATCTGTGCCAAGAAACTCATCCCATAAATCTAATTTGCTGCTTTTAATCTACTGTGTTCTTGGAACATCAGATGATCAAGTTTGTTAGATTGTGTCTACAAAAATAAACAGGCTATGAGCATGTAAATACCTGAATGGTTCTTCTATGAGAAAAATAGAAAGGGTAAGTAAGTCCTTATGATGAAATTCACTATATAAATAAATAGTGAAACAGATAAAAGAAGGCTATCTATAAAAATCTTTCAACAAAGGTAAAGTCCCTTATGGACATTAAATAGTTTAAGTGAATGAACTTGTAAGCTTAGTATTATTGGTCATATTTGAAATAAAAACTATTTCTTTATCAATATACTATAATTCTGACTTTTGACAAATTCAGTCTGGATGAGGCTGATAAATTTGTCAAAGTATGAGTTTTCTTTGATTTTTGCTTTCAAGTAGAGAAATATCATAATCAATATTAGTGTCAGTCTGGAAAATAAACTTATTTTCAAAATATGATGAAAGATGATTGAAGAGTATCAGCAGTATTATATCACAAAAAAGTATGGTTGAGGGGAAAATGAGCCTAGATAAAAGACAATCTGGATTTAAAAAAAAAAAAACTCAGATCATCTCATAATCATTTTTAGATAAACTGCAAGCAGGAGAAATAACAAATGAGAAAAAATTTAATAGATACATGAGGATACTTTTACCAAGCTTTTTTGATAATAATAACATAATTTGGAAGACAGAAAAAAATTCACGCAAGCATCAGTTTTGAAAACTATGTCTGCTAGTTATTACCTGTATGACTTTGGGGAAAGTTAGGTGACTTCAATTTCCTAATGTGTAAAGTGAGAAAATTGGAAGAGATGATCTTTAAAGTAGGTTCCATTTGCTATGAATTCTTGGAGACTAAATATTCCTGTACAAAGACCAAATGCATCAATTTCTAGCTAAAAAAAAACAAATTTAAAAATGTTGTGTTCTAGTGGAACATGCCATTGCCATTCTTCCTTAGGATGTCCAAGTTCATTCCTAGCTGTGTCAGAGAGCATTTCTGGGGGAGAGGAAAAACTATTATACAATCATTCCAAGACTTACAAAAGGTTTGTGTTCCAAAAGTTCATTTGGAGATCATTTATTTGGAATGTTGAATGTATTTCCCCATAGATTCAGTTAGGTTAGGTTCCTTGTTTAGTCCAAAAAAGCCCATTTAATCTATGACTTGCCTGTTTGAAAAAGGGTCAGACAACACTATGAAAATATCTTGTTCTTGCTTCCTTCCTGACTCTTTCCCCAACCCATACTGACTATAGGTTGATTTAATGGGAAATGAGATTAGAAAATGTTGACTTGGAGAATATTTCTTACTTTTTTATTTCAGGAAAGACTCTTCCTGTGTCCCCTTCCTGCGTCTCCTTCCTGTGTCCAACCTAGTATGCAATCTAATTCCTATTTATTTCTACACATTAATTTTGTAGGCTTTACTAAGCAGGTGATCTTTGAATTAGCTTCTGTTTTCTCCCTCACGGAATCTTCTTTTATTACGTATACCCAGAGTTAGAACATTCCTGCTGGATAGTAATGTCTTAGTGCTCTCTATGCTCTTATCTCAGGGATTTCAGTTTCCAAACCTATAAAGTGGGGAGATAAACATCTAATTCTCTACCTCTGTCTCCATGTCTACCTCTATCTTTATCTCAATCTCTATCATCTGTGTGTGTGTATTTGTGTGTGTGCATGTACCTGTTTCATCAATCTTAGATTTACATGCAAATAAATCATAATAATATCTTAAGCCATAGTGAGGCTTCTGAAACCCAGGCATCACCATGTAAGTGACAATCAACAATAAATACATATTTTTTTAAAAGAAAATATCTTCTAATTTTTAAATAGTATTGAATGTCCTTAGGTGAGGAAAATGAATATTCCCCAACAGCAGGCTTGATATTCAGCAAAGTCATCAATAATCAGATCTTTTGGATTAAATATCTTGTCTGGAGATTTTGAAATCTGTGTCATATTAGAGAGAATATTTGCTTATTTGCTTAGCACGAGCTCTTCTTTGCCCCAAGCAATCATCAGAAACAAGAGGTAATTTTTCTTTTCTGGTGGATATTTGAAACTTGATTTGAGCTAAAAGCACATTCATGATAAATTTAGAAGTCAACTGATGCTACTTCTTGTATCCAGTTTTCTTTACTGAGTTTTGGCTTCAAGGTCTCACATTCATCAGCTTTTATAAACATACTATTTCCTTATTCACAGTTCTCCACCCTTCAGAAATTCCTCTAAGGCATTTTATCACGATCATTGAAAATGAATATAGGCAAGATGGCATAAGTATGAGAAGGAATGAAGGAAGAAGGAAGGAATGGAGTTATGAAGAAAGGGAAGGGAAGAAGCAAGGAAGGAAGAAAAGAAGGAAAAAAGAAATAAAAGTAGTGCTAAACTAAAATAAAAAAATTGGGCCCTAGTGCTAGGTCTGACAATAAGTACCTTCATAATATGAGATATGTTACTTTGCCCCCCCCCCCCCCCACAAGCTTCCTCAGTAAATGAGAGTTGGACTAGATAATGAACTGCAAGAAGGATTCCCTCTCCATGGCCACTACCATATGCTCCACCTCACCCCAGAACCTCCACTCAGGGCTGAGATCCAGATCAGCCATTGGATTCCCCCAGGGTCTTTAGGCTGAGAGTTCCAAAAGTGGACACTGCTACTGCAGTGACTGCTGCAGCCCTGGAGCCAGGGCTGGGGTTGGACCCACATCCCCCTCTCACTCAGGTGAAAGAGCTTTCTTACTGACCTTTGAAGCTGTCTTTGGTATTTGTGGGTGGAAAATTCTGGGAACCACAGCTGTTATCTGTGATTCTGCGGCCTGAAGCCTGTTGCAGTCCTGTCTGTGCAGTGTGGGCAAGACTGGGCTGTGCTCTGTTTCGAGCCTAGTGTGATAGTTCTTTCCTGTTGGCCTTCCAGGCTGTTTTGAGCTGGAAATCTCTTTTACTTTGTTGTTTTGTGACTTCTGTTGCTCTAGAATTTGTTTAGAGTCATTTTTTACAGGTATTTTATAGGCCATGGGGGGAGAACTATAGCAGGTCGATCCTTCTACTCTACCATCTTGGCTCTGCCCCCTCAGTGATTTCTTAATAACTTTTCAAACACCATATGAAGTATTCCAAAAATCTTCTTGAAGTTTAAAGCAGTTAGATGGTCAAAGTCTGAAGGTTAGTGGAGAGATTAGGGCTAAATAAATAGATCTGAAAAAATGATTAGCATTAGCATTAACATAACTAAATCCATGGAAATAGAGGAGAACATAAAGCAAAATGGCTTGGAGGGAGAAGACTCAGGATAGAGCCCTTGGGGACTGGGGATACTCACCATTAGTGGGCATGACCTGAGTGAAGATCCAGCCAAGGAAACTGAAGAAGAGCAATTAAAAAGGAAGGAGAGCCACGACAGAGGAATGCCAGGAAAACCTAGAGAGAAGATAGAATTGAGGAGGAGACTGACAGTGTCAAGAACTGCCAAGGGGTAAAGAACAAATTTAAGATGTGAAAGCCTTGGATTCATGTCAGAGTACTGATTGAAGGCAGTATCAAATACATATGTATGGAGAATGGAAGACATGCATATGTATGTATGTATGTATGTGCGTCTATTTGTGTACATATATATGCTGTGTGCATAAAGGCTCCCTTCAAGCATTTGAAGGCTTATCCATGTAAAAGACATTAGCCTTACTCTGCTTGGCCGCAGATGGCAGATTTAGGAAAAAAGAAAAAAGGGCCAAAGTTGCAGGGTGCAATTTAACCTGTATATAAGGGAAAACTTCCTAATACCTTTTATGAGAAAAAAGAGAAATTTGCTACCTGAAGAACTGAATCTCTCTCTTAGACATCTTAAATCAAAAGTTGGGTAACTATTATGTGTCATGTAGAGTGGATTCTTTTAAGGAAATGGATTAAATCAGATTGCTACTAAGCTTCCTTCTAACTCTGAAATTCCTCAATTATGTTTCTGATTCTTGTGATATGCTTGCTACATTTTTAGGCAGCAGATTCTAGTGGGTCAAAAAAGAATGATGGTATCCCATGGTCTAAAATTCTAAAGAGGAAGTTATCCCTGGAATCATGGGAAGCCAACTAACTGGCACAGTGAGTGGATAGAGCACCAGGTCTGGAGTTAAGAAGACCTGAGTTCAAATCTGGCTTCAGACGCTTACTAGCTAAATGACCTTGGGCAAGTCACTTAACACTGTTTATCTCAGTTTCCTCATCTGTAAAATGAACTCGAAAAGGAAATGATAAACCACCAGTATCTTTGACAAAAAAACCTCAAATGGGGTCATGAAGAGCTGGACATGACTGCAATGACTAAACAACAACAAACAACATTAAAAAATCAAGTCCAAAGAAAAGCAATTCCAATGATTAGGAAAAGGGAAAATTGTCTAAAGAGACTGGTGTGATAGTACACCTGGATTTCAAAAGACATGCATAGAAGAAATTAACAAAGATTAACTATAAAAGCATAGAATCACCCTAAAAGAATACTATCAGTGGAGTTCAGGCTGCCAAGGAAAGGTAAGAATGAATGAATGAATGAATTAGGATATTGTTAGGGGCTGAGTAAGATGATGATACTAACAGCTTGTGGCACAGTGGCTAACTCAGAAGATCTGAGTTTAAATTTGACTTCACATATTTATTAGCTCTGTAACCCAGAGCAAGTCATTTAACTGAAGCCTGCCTCAGTTTCCTCAACTGTAAAATGGGCATAATAATAGGACCTATCTCCCCAAAATTAGAACTATGAAAAAGCAAAGTGGATTACCCTGGATCATGAGTGTGCTGGGCAACATTTAATAATTAGCTCCAGGTGAGGGAGTATAAAGGATTCCCTTTTTAAGGTTAATCTGTGTTATCAATATTTTCTCCATTACTTTCTGATGTCTAGACAATTTACAAAACATTAAATCAACCCCTATTCATCGCATTAGCTGATTTCTCAGATGTAAACACTTACACTGAAAATTTAACAATTATTTCTTATAAGAAGGTGTAACTTGATTCCCCTACGCTCTTACCCTGGTCAGGTAGTAGACTACATTTCACAAGAGATGGTCAAGGACAGAATACATGGCCATCTGTCAGGGATACAATGGTGGAAGAGGCTTGTCTACATGCAGGATGGGCAAGATGGCCTCTGAGGTGTCTTCCAACTCTGTGATCTGAGGAGTCAAATCGGTTAGTGTTTCTCTTTCCCTACCTCTTTCCCAGCATCTGCTGCCCTTCCTTTTATTTCCAGTACTTTACCTTTTCAGATTCTTTTTTTTTCCTTTAGGCTCAACCTCATCTTAAATGACCATCTAACCTGTAATCCTTGGTAAGCTTGGTTTGGGGGTTATTTCAGTTCACAAGTAGAGCTGACCTATAAATCCATGTCATATATTGCTAGATACACTAGCAACAGAATGCTAATACATGGCATTCCTGGTCATTTATATGCTCATTTGCATATGTGAGGAAATTTTCAGAAAATATATATTTTTCTTTTGTATAGTACTTCCTTGTTCATATCCAAACTTCAAAATGGGTCTTTCCGACACTAAAAGAGCAGGCAACCTACATTAGCCAGATATTATGCTGCAACAATTGAGGGAGGAACCAAGTTCAAATGTTAGTGAGAATTGGATATTGTCTCTAACACAATAAGAAGTTAGCCACCAAGTTCACCTTGACCCAAAATATTGCCCCATGCATACGTGTTTGTCATTGGCTGCTGAAGAAGACCATGCCATCAGAGGAATAAGGACATGACTTGCACTTGACTTTGGTTTTTTGTTTTTTTTTTGAGTGAGGGAGGACTGTGCAGGTCACCAGCCTCACTTCTGCTCCAGAGCCATCTGAATCCAGTGACCAGATATTCATCAGGATGACTGGAGATGACCAAGGATGAGGCAACTGGGCTTAAGTGACTTGCCCAAGTTCACACAGCTAGTGAGTGTCTGGTGTCTGAGGGGAGATTTGAACTCAGGTCCTCCTGACTCCTGCACTGGTGCTCTATCCACTGTGTCACCTATGCTGCCCCATGCATAAAACAAAAACTGAAAACCAAAAAAATGTACTACCAACCGTCTTGTCACCATTCAATGAATGAGGTCACTTGAAGAAACGGACTTTTTTCTTTCGGTATTTTGGGCTCTCAAAGGGTATTTTTTAGCAGTTACAAATCAAAATAAATTTCTTTCAAGTTAGGTTGAAATTTTCTTTTAAATCTCAGTTTCTGGAAGGGAGTAATAGGGAATAACTCCCCCCTAAAACTTTCCTTTTGGAGATTCCTTGCACCAATGTAATAGACTCAGGAGTAAAATATATCTTGTTCAATTTTGCTGACTGGAGATATTTCTTAAAATATGAAGTTGGTAAGTGCTTTCCCCTCTAATTTTATGCACCACTTCTTTTTATTTTTTAAGCTGCCAATCCATTTTATACTTTATAAAGTACTTTTTTTCTCCACAGTGCCTTTAGTTTTAAGCACTATTCCCAACCCCCTCCCATCAACCAACCTCACCCCATAGTTCCCTTGGTCCTTCCATTTCACTTTCTTTTTAGAATGAAAATGCCAGCAATTGAGGCCTCTTGCTCTCCTGCAACAAAATCCAGTCTTTTTGCTTAGCCTTCCAAAATCCTGTGTAAGGAAATAGATTTCCACATCAGTCTTTCATTGGGTTATTTTTAGAGCTGGGCAAAACCCAGAGGTTTTAGTTCACAGCAGTATCATGCAAATATTCTCTGTTTTGGTTCACTTGGGTTCACAGCCTTGACCTTTCACTGACTTGTGTGACTTGGTATAAAATGCTTCAAACTCGAGGCAAAACTCCCTTCCCCCACCCCATCCTGACCTCTAAGCCTCCAAACAATGAACTCCTCTCTCCCCCCCCCCACCCCCAGGGAGGATACCATTTTGGGCTAACTTGAAACATACTCCAGCCTCAATAAAATGTTTGACATATTTAATGTTGGTCCATAGGGCCATCAAAAATTTTCTAGATGACAACATACCCTTCTTTCAGCTGAGGAATTTGTTAGGAAAATTTGGCATGAATTTCAACAGTATTGCATAGTATGGAACATTTCCATATTATAGGGCCCTAAAACTTGTGTGAGTGGGGTCAATCTAGGCTCTAAATGAATGTGAACTTTTAACCAGAACTTTTAAAAAGTTTCTTATATATTCAAGTTATTTTAGTGGGTAAATCATTCCCTGAGAGCATGGAACGAGACCCATGTGTATGTTTGTTCCTCTGACCCAACAGAGTTTGTCTTGGGGTTATTTCTCTGGGGTTGCCCATCTTCTAAACTGGAGAATCAGACTCAAGGGTTCCAGTTCTATCCCCATCTCATATTTCTGAGGAACAATTTTATTTTTGGCTCTTTGTCTAAGGTGTCCTCCCCAGCTGGAGAAGAGGAAGTAAACAGGTGTCAAGAATACAAACATGAGTCAGGTTTAGAGCATACTTTTATTCCTGGACACAGAAAAGGGAATACTAAATAATAAAGAATCATAAAACATTATAGTCAATTGAGATGCTAATATTCAAACCTTGTTGGGAATTTGCCAACAAGTTGTTTTTTTTTTTTTTTTGTGAGATCTTATTATTAAATATTTTATAGTTCATCTTCATTGAGTAAAGCTCCATGAATGCCAAATAGGCTTTTTCTTTGGGTGACCTTTCTGTAACTGTCTCTGGGCTGGTCACAACTGCTCCACTGCAGGGGTGCATGAAGATGGCAACTGTTTCCTGTAGTTTCCCAAATCCTTGAACTGAAAGAAAGAAAACACAAGTAGGACCCAGCCTATCCCAGGGACATGCTTGCCTAGAAGGCTATGAATTTATGACTTGCACTCTCATGAGGGGAAGGAAATCACCCCTGCGGCCCTCTGGATTTCAGAACATCTTCCTTAGACCTCAAGGCCCAGAGGAAAAAGAGGCCTGATTAGCAGCAGCCACCTAGTTAGTATATTCAGCAGTCAATTAAAAGTCTTCATGGCTAAAAGGAATTAATCAGTGGACATCTATACGTTCCTTAAAATGGGGAGAAAATTTCATTCATCATGTATCTCCAAGGGGTGATACTTGTACACAGAATTCACACATATGTGCATATATATGATTTGTGCATATATGTATATGTTTATACACACATAGCTAATGTGTGCACATGTGTTTATATATACACATATGTATATATGTATGTATATATTTGTACATACACACACACAGACACACATACAGCTAAAGGAACAAGGGACTCTTGGAGTTAAAAGAAGTCACATGTGCCAAACCATTGCCACCACTTTGACTGCCTTTTCTTCTCATGTCCCAGTTAAGGCAGTCCAGGACTCTCAGTGAGTCTAAGAGTTCCTGGAAACAGCAGTGCCCCCAAGACCACCAGCCTTGCTTCCAGCATTGCTTCTAAAGCCACCATGGAGGAGGAAAGTCCCTATGGCAAAAGTCAGATAAGGACCCAAGCTCAGACTCAGCTAGTTGAATCTTCTTGACCTATCTGACATGTGGGAGTCTTGTTATATAGCCTGGAGTGGGGAAAAGAGTATTCCCCCTCCCATCACAGTCTCACATGAAGTCTAGCAAAAGAGAGATACTTGCCACATGAAAGAATCAAAGTAAGACAGGAACATGAGTCACTACCTTTTTAAAAGTCCATTGAATTATCTCTTCAGTTGGCAACAGTCAGGGGCTCTGTCATCTCCAAAGCACCCAAGCACTGGGCTAGCATGCATAATTAGACGCAACTAGAAAGGGGAGATTGGCACATGCGTTGTTCAACTCCTGGGTAACAGTTGCTGTTGTTTGGTTGTTTTAGTTGTGTCCGAATTTTCTTGACTGTGTTTGGGGTTTTCTTGGCAAAAATACTAGAGTGGTTTGTCATTTTCTTCTTCACTGGTAATAGTGGTGAACATTTGTGGGAGGTGAGGGTTTGTTTATTTTTCCATATTTATTTAGTGACTCAATCCCCCCAAATCCCTGTATTTGGGTCCCAGACACATGTGAGTTTAGTCTGGAACGCATCTCCACAATCTACCCAACTGATCTAATCAAAGAATGAAAACACATCACATCAGTATCAAATTACATTTAACACTATTGGTGAGTTCAGTCTATATGGAAATTATTTACTCAGCTGTAGACAAAGAAGTAAAAACCTTTCTATGAACACCCAAAATCCAAATGCCTATGTATTCCTCCAGAACATAAATATATGTACATATATATGTATATGTATGTATGTGTATATATGTGTGTATGCATATGTGTGTATATGTATAGGTGTATATTTGTATATATTGTATGTACGCGTGTGTATATATGTGTACATGTATGTGTGTATGTACATGTATGTGTGTGTGTGCATAAGCTTTTTTTCCTCTTTCCCAGTGAATGTATTTTCTTGTCCTTTCTGGTAGAATTCTTTTGGCCTTTCCCATAACAGTATTTGACAGAGGATTCTCCAACTATGACTCCTTTCTTTACAGACAATTTTTCCTTTTGTGCTTTCAGATGTTCTTATAGAATAGAATTATTTTGCTCCCAAAATGAGAGGCATGCTATGACTCTACCATATTGTTTTCTTTTTTTTCCATTTTAAATCTTAAAATCTGAAATTTTTTATTGATGCTTTCTATTTTTGCATTCTTGTTATTTTTAAACCACCTTATTATGGTTCTGTTTGAAAAGAGAGTTACTTTTCAATCCATGAACTTCCCTGAGGTTAGAGAACAATTAGTGCTATGTAGTAGAAGTCATAAATTGCATAATTTAGGCAAAAAAAGAATATAACTTTACTTAGTAAACCTGTTTTTAGCCAGGGGCTCTATTTTTTTGGGGGGTGGGATTCTAGGCCCCTTTGGCAGTCTTATATTGCCTATAGACTCCTCAGAATAATTTTTGATGCATAAAAATATTGAAATAGAGTTATTATAAGTATATATGTTTGTGTGTATATATGCACGTATATACATATATGCATATATGTATAATTTATATACATTGAAAAACCCAGATTCATAGATCTCCAGTTAAAAACTTAAGACTGATGGTTTGCTATGTCTTTCATCTCATTTAAAATTATCTTTCTTATAATCATTGCTTTGTTTTTCTATCTTGCCAACCAAAAATCCATAAAGTAAGATTACCCTCCCACAATATTCTGATACCAAGAGTTTCCCACAAATTCTGCCCCACAGAAGACAATGTTGCAGAACGGTGTCATATTTACATCCTTTGTATTTGCCACTTCCTATTTAAATTATATCAGTGTGAAGTATCAAATTCATTACCTCTGTTTTCTTGTGGTTATTTCATTCCCTAGAACAAAAGGGAAGGGACAGGGAGAGAGAGATTTTCATCAGTTGTAACTTCATGCAAGTATTATTAATCTATGTAATTAACGGACCTCTTGCAAACACCACTCATGGCATGACATGCTGTTTGGAAAAGTACCTTGGACTCAAGAAGAACTGAATTCACATCCCAAATGCATCCTGGACAATTTACTTAACCTCTCAGTGTACCAGGAAACTCTCTAAATTACGAAGTAGGTGAGCTGCTTATCATCTTTTTCTTGATCTCTAAACTCTGTGCACTCCATCCTCCTTTGCTTCTTTCTTCCAATATTATCCTCATTTATTTGATTATAGGATGTCCCTTCTCCTTATCAAGGCCATTTTTTGGTTGTAGATTACAAATTCTATCATCCCTTCAAATCTGCAGTTTCTTCCCCATTATCTTCAAATATGCCATCTCTCCTTTCCTTAAAATAAAACAAGACAAAAAAAGAAAAAAAAAAACTTTGATTAGACCTTTCCATAGTCTCAATGTATTATACCATTTGTCACCCTTTCTCAGAAGAAAGAAAGCTTTTAGCTAACTATGGTCATTGTCTCTACTTCATCTCCTTGCTCATTTCACAATCCTTTGTAGTTTTACATCTGATCTCATTATTAAACTGAAATTTCTCTCTTAATTGCCAAACCCAGTGTTTTTCTCCCTCTGACCTTAACTTTTTTTGACTACTCTGTCACATTGCCCTATTGGTTAATCTTTTCTCCAGAGTATTCTCTTTTATTTGGGTTTTCATGATACTACCCTTTCTTGGTTGAATTCCTATGTATCTGAAGACTTCTTCAAGTCTCTTTTGCTAGAATACCCTCTCTTCTCTTTGTGTGACTTTGGGAAGGTTGCATGTTCTTTTTTGGCCTCAGACTCTTTATCTGTAAAATAAGGTGGTTGCATTAGATGATTATCTAAAATCTCTCTTCTAACAGTCCCATAAAATTGAACCTATGAAACTGAGAAACAACTTCTGTAGCTCATATTTTCCTCACATGTAAAAGTTAGTAATTGTATTTGATGATTTTTAAAGTCCTTTCTAGCTCTAAATACAGTCTTCCATGGCCATGAAAATTGTGGTTACAGCTGAAGTTACACATTATAAGCCTGATACCTGATCTTTCCTGGTCTCATTTCTTAGAGTTCTTTTCTGAGTTTTGGAAAAATGGCCAATCTATACAGAGCCTGTATCCTCTTCATTATCTTCTACTTGGTAGTGATTCTTCTAAAAATGACCTTCCCTAATGATCATAGAGAAAGGACTTAGGCCAGTGAAAGGTCAAGCAAAGTCGAGAGATTTGGTTTTCTCTGTTCTCTTTTCCAGGGTGTAACTTTCAGGGAAGACTTTGACCAATAGAAGCAAAAATCCATTTTCCAAAGTATTCCTGCCATAAATTTCAGCCTAGAAATTGAGAAAGATCCCTCAAATTGCTATAAATTTGTAATGCAAGGTGAAGATTGCAGGCTAACAAAAAAAATTGAGAAAAAAATTTAACCACCCATGGATCTTGGTCCAATCTTCAGAAATTATCAGTTTGGCTATTTAAAGTTCAGAAATTGAAATCCAGATGTTTTGCTTAGCTTACTACTCTGACCTCCATGCATTTGCTTATTTTGAATGTGCTTTATCACACAACTCTGGACTTTGAGCACACCATAAATAGTTTTGGCAAAAATACAATCATAATTGGAGCATAGAGTTGTTTGGGTTAGGAACAGATTTTCAATTCTATGAAGTGTTGCTGAAATTTTCAAGTATTTTTCTTATTATTCTTTCCCAAAGCCTCATGTCTGAGTTTAAGGATTGTTATCACTCTTCTAGTTGGAGTTTTAAGTGCTGAATTTTTTCATATGCCAGATACCCAACTCCAAATTGGCAATAGCAGTTGAAAAAGATTTGGACAATGGTCCTTAAGAGGGTATAAGTTATTTTCCATCATAATGTAGATAATAAAGAGTTCATATAGCAAGTTGTGACAATTGGTTAAAAATGTTCTAAGAAACTAATTGGGTTTTCATATACACTTATTTCTAGGCTATTCTAAAATTAATCAGAAAAGGATACACAGTAATATATAATATAGCAAGTAAAACTGTAAGGAAGATAAGGAACATTTTATTTTTTTTCTAGACAAATGTTAGCTAATAGCCAGAGGATGGAAACAGAATCTTACAGAAGTCAAGAGAGGGGAAGGTTTTGGGTTTTGTAGAATCCTTTGATCAAAAGTTGAAGTCAAACCAAAGGACAACCTTTTCCTGCTGAAAATATAAATATTAACTGATAAAGATTCAGATTGTAGGTCAACAGAAATGGTGGGGTTTGGGGGGAAGAGAGAGAGAGAGAGAAATTTGCAAGTAATTATTATTCTATTTTATTTTAAAGTCTGGTGACTCACTCTCACACTGATTAAGGGTTGCATTTTATAAATTTAAACTCATTGATACTGTAGAAAAAAAACATAATCATTTCATGTTTTCTGTGATATTTTAATTTTTTTTCCCATACAGTAAGCCTACTCTGTTCAAATGTGTGGTTAAATTTTTAAGGAAATATTGTACTTTAGTCTACAGTCTACTGTGGCCATGTATAAGGTATATACTCACAATTGCTGGCCAGAGTTATGATTTTTTACCAAAATATTGCCACAGCAGCACTGCCAAGCAGGAAAGCCCTAGGGTAGCCTGAACCAGTAGCAGAAAAATGGAACACAGTAGAGAGGCATCCCATGGTGGGAGACCAGAGGAACCAAGTGAGTGGCAGCCACTAAGCCCCAGGTGTTAGCCACAGTTGCTCCTGAGACTTTCAGCCCACAGATTAAATGTCTGTAAGTCACCTACTTGAGATTTCAGGAGCCAAAATGGCAGAGTGATTGGTGAATGCTCTTTCTCCCTCCCCTTGATGCCCTCAAAAGAACCATAAAATATTTCCCCAGAAAAATCCTGGATCACTAGGATCAGCAGAAAGGGCAAACAGTCTGGTGGCACCTGAGGCTAAGAAAATAGCTAAAGGGGCTTCCTCTTACTCTGGTGGAGACAAACTGGAAGGAAAGGAGCCTGGGGGAAGGGGGGGAACTCTTACTAGGACCCAGAGGAAGACATTGGAAGACAATAGAGTAGCCAGGATCATCAAACACTGAGCTTGTCTTTACTCTAGTTCAGCTGAGGAGATCTCCCATGACCAGACCACCCCTACCCCATACTTAACAAGCCCCAGGGCTGATCCAGGGAAACACAAAACAAAAGAAAAAAGGCACCTGCCCTTAGCTTTTTCACCCCAGTCAGCTCAAGAGCAGGTTCTCCAGCTTCTAACTGAAAGAACCAGAGGCCACTGTACACAAAGCCTCACCATCATGAGCAAGAAGAAACAAAGCAAGCAGGAAAAGATTATAGATTCTTTCTATGGGGACAGGGACCAAAACACAAATACCAAAAAGGTCAGTATTGAGATTGTACTCCCATCTGAAACTTCAGAAGGGACCATGAACTGCTCACACTCACAAACAACTCTCCTGGACCAATTGAAGAAGGAAATAGAAGAAAAACTAGGCAATGATTTTAAAAGTATGAAAAAAGAATTCATTGAAGAGAACAGCTCTTTTAAAAAGAAAATTGAAGAAATGGCAAAGGAAGCACAAAACCTAACAGGGAGAATTGGATGAATGGAAAAGAAAGTACAAAAACTAATTGGAGAAAACAGTTCCTTAAAAGGAAAAATTGGACAGATGGAAAAGGAATGTGAATCTAACTGAAGAAAACAATTTGATAAAAATTAGAATTGGGCAAATAGAAACTAATGACTCTATAAGACATCAAGAATCAGTCAAATAAAATCTAAAGAATGAAAAGACAGAAGAAAATGTAAAATATCTAACTGGAAAAACAACTGACCTGGAAAATAGATCCAGGAGAGAAAATTTAAGAATTGTTGGCCTACCAGAAAGCCATGATGAAAAAAAGAGTCTGGCCAATATATTCCAAGAAATCATCAAGGAAAACTGCCCAGAAGGGCTAGATCCAGAGGGCAAAATAGTCTATGAAAGAATCTACTGTTCACATCCCGAAAGGGATCTCAAACTAAAAACACCAAGAAATATTGTTGCCAAATTCCAGAACTATCAAGTGAAGGAGAAAATACTACAGACAGCCAGAAAGAAACAATTCAAGTATCAAGGAGCTACAGTCGGTATCACACAGGACTTTGCAGCTTCTATATTAACAGATGGAAGGAATTGGAATATGATATTCCATAAGGCAAAGGAGCTGGGACTACAACCAACAATCAATTACTCAGCAAAGTTCAGCATAAAATTTCAGGCAAGGAGGTGGACATTCAATGAAAAAAGGGATTTCCAGACCTTCCTGACAATAAGGACAGAACTCAATAGAAAATTTGATCTTCAAATGCAAATCTCAAGAGAGGCATAAAAAGGTAAACAGAGGAAAAGAAAAACTTGTTGCTCAATTTGGGCAAACTGTTTACCTCCCTATAAGGGAAGATGATATTTGTTAATCTTGAAAATTGTACATGTATAGTGAAATATAAAAGGGATATACATAGATAGAGGGAACGGGTGTAAAGTAAATGATGTAATGATAAAAATGTGATTTAAGCATGTGAAGGAATTGTAACAAGAGATGTGAAAAGGAGGAAGCAGAAAACGTAAATTACATCACAGGAAGAAGTACAAAATTATATTATAGTAGAAGGAAAGAGGATAGGGAGATGATCATTGTTTGAGAGGCACTATCATCTGATTTGGTTCAAGGAGGGAACAATAAACTTAATTATGTATATAAATCTAACTAGCTCTATAGGCAGTAGGAGGGGAAGGAGAAAAGAAAGGGAGGTGAAGCTAAAATGGAGGGAAGAAGTAGTAAGAGTAAAAGGGAGTAAGAGGGAGGGGGGTTGAAAGAAGGAAGGGAAGACTGGGGGAGGCGGTGGTCAAAAGTGAGAACTCTATTGAAGAATACAAGGGAGATGGGAGAACTAAAAGCACAAAAAAAGTGGGAAAGAGGATGGAAGGAAAGACACAAATTCTAATCATAACTGTGAATGTGAAAGGAACAAACTCTCCTATAAAATAGAGATGGCTAGCAAAATGGATTAAAAGCCATAATCCAACAATATGTTATTTACAAGAAACACATTTGAAACGGGGGGGATATACATATGGTAAAAGGTTGGAGCAGAATATATTGGGCTTCAGCTGGGAAGAAAATCAGGGATAGCAATCCTAATCTCAGACAAAGCAAAAGCAGAAATAGATATAATCAAAAGAGATAAGGAAGAAAACTATATCCTACTAAAAGACACCATAGACAATGAAGCAATATCATTACTAAACATGTATGCTCCAAGTGGTATAGCATCCAGATTCTTAGAGGAGAGGTTGGGGGAGTGGCAGAAAGAAATAGACAACATACTAGAGGAGGACCTCAACCTTCCCATCTCTGAACTTGATAAATTTAACCTCAAAATATTCAAGAAAGAAGTTAAGGAGGTAAATAAAACTCTGAATAAAGTAGATATGATAGACCTCTGGAGAAAATTTAATAGTAATAGAAAGGAATACACCTTTTCCTCAGTGGTACATGGCACATATACAAAAATTGACCATGTTCTAGGTCATAAAAACCTCACAATCCAGTGCAGAAAGGCAGAGATAGTCAATGCATCCTCCTCAGATCATAATACAATAAAAACTATATGTATTAAAAGGCCATGGAAAGATAAACCAAAAATTAATTGGAAACTAAATAATCTAATCCTAAAGAAGGAGTGGGTCAAACAACAATTCATAGAAACAATCAACAAGTTTATTTAAGAGAATTACAATAATGAGACAATCTACCAAATCTTATGGGATACTGCAAAAGCAGTTCTTAGGGGGAAGTTTTTTATCTTTGAATGCCTACATGAACAAAATAGAGAAAGAGGAGATCAATGACTTGGGCATGTAGCTGAAAAAGCACAAACTGAAAATCCCCAAGTAAATACCAAATTAGGAATATTGAAAAGCAAAGGAGAGATTATTAAAATTGAAATTAAGAAAACTATTGAACTAATAAATAAAAGTAATAGTTGGTTTTATGAAAAAACTAATAAAAATGATAAACCTTTGGTCAATTTGATTTTAAAAAAAAGAAAGAAGAAAACCAAATTACCAATATCAAAAATGAAAGGAGTGAACTCACCTCTAATGAGGAGGAAATAAAAACAATTAGAAATTACTTTGCCCAGCTTTATGCCCATAAATACGACGATCTAAATGAGATGGATGAGTATTTTAAAAAATACAAATTGCCCAGATTAACAGAAGAGGAAGTTGAATACCTAAACAACCCCATCCCAGAAAAAGAAATTGAACAAGATGTCAATGAACTCCCTAGGAAAATATCGCCAGGGCCAGATGGATTTACAAGCGAATTCTATCAAATGTTTAAAGAACAGTTAATTCCAATATTATATAGACTATTTGGGTAAATTGGGGAGTCATCCCAAATTCTTTTTTCATGATACAAATATAGTTTTGACACATAGACCAGGAAGAGATTAAACAGAGAAAGAAAATTATAGACCAATTTTTCTAACGAATATAGATGCAAAAATTTTAAATAAGATTTTAGCAAAAAGAATACAGCATCTTATCATAAGAATAATACATTATGATCAAGTAGGATTCATACCAGGAATGCAAGCCTGGTTAAATATTAGGAAAACTATTAACATTATCAACCATATCAACAACAAAACTATCAGAAACCAGATGATTATGTCATTAGATGTAGAAAAAGCTTTTGACAAAATACAACACCCATTCCTATTAAAAATACTGAAGAACATAAGAATAAAGGTAATTTTCCATAAAATAATAAGCAGTATCTACCTAAAACCTTCAGCAAGCATTATATGCAATGGAGATATGCTAGATGCATTTCCAATAAGATCAGGGGTGAAACAAGGATGTCCATTATCAGCACTATTATTCAATATGGTGCTAGATATATTAGCTATAACAATTAGACAAGATAATAAAATTGAAGGAATTAGAATAGGCAAAGAAGAAACTATGTTATCACTCTTTGCAGATGATGTGATAATATACTTAGACAATCCCAGAGATTCAAGTAAAAAACTACTTGAAATAATAAACAACTTTGGCAAAGTTGCAGGTTACAAAATAAACCCACATAAATATTCTTCATTTCTATATATTAGTAACAAAGCCCAACAGCAAGAGCTAGAAAGAGAAAACCCACTTAAAGCTAGGGTAGACATTACAAAATATTTGGGAGTTTACCTGCCAAAACAAACCCAAGGATTTTATGAACACAATTACAAGACACTTTTCACACAAATAAAGTCAGATCTAAGTAAGTGAAAAAACATCAGTTGCTCATGAGTAGGATGAGCCAGTATAATAAAAATGACAATTCTACCTAAATTATTTTACTTATTTAGTGCCTTACAAATTAAACTATCAGATAATTATTTTCTAGGCCTGGAAAAAATAATATCAAAATTTATCTGGAAGAACAAAAGGTCCAGATTATCAAGGGGACAAATGAAAAGATGTGCTAGGGAAAGTGGCCTAGCGCTACCAGATCTCAAATTGTGTTATAAAGCAGCAATTATCAAAACCACTTGATTCTAGCTAAGAAACAGAAGTGTAGACAAGTGCAATATGCTAGGCACTCAAGACACAGTAGGCAATGAATATAGCAACCTCCTGTTTGATAAACCCCAAGACCCCAGCTTCTGGGATAAGAATTCACTGTTCTACAAAAATTGCTGGGAAAACTGGATAACAGTGAGGTGGAAACTAGGCAGAGACCAATGCCTGACACCATACACAAGAATAAAGTCCAAATGGGTACATGATCTAGGTATAAAGATTGATATTATGGACAAATTGATGGAGCAAGGAATAGTGTATTTACCAAATTTATGGAGAAGAGAAGAATTTTTGACTAAAGAAGAGACAGAGAGCATTATGAAGTTCAAGATGGATAATTCTGATTACATTGAACTGAAAAATTTTTGCACAACCAAACCCAATGCAACCAAGATTTGTAGGGATGCAGAAAACTGGGAAAGAATTTTTGGTGCTAGTGTCTGTGATAAAGGCCTCATTTCTAGAATATGTAGAGAACTGAGTCAAATCCCCAATGGGTAAATGGTCCAAGGATATGAAGAGGCAGTTTTTAGAGGAAGAAATTAAAGCTATCTATTGTCATATGAAAAAATGCTCTAAATCACTACTGATTAGAGAGATGCCAATGAAAACAACTCTGAGGTACCACATCACACCTATCAGATTGGCAAACATGACAGAACAAGAAGATGATAAATGTTGGAGAGGATGTGGCAGAGTTGGAACACTAATTCATTGTTGGTGGAGCTGTGAGCTGATCCAATCATTCTGGATAGCAATTTGAAACTATGCCCAAAGCGCTACAAAAATATGTATACCCTTTGACCTAGCAATATCGCTCCTAAGGTTGTATCTCCAAGAGATCATAAAAATGAGAAAGGGTCCCACAAATATGAAAACATTTATAGTAGCCCTCTTTGTGGTGGCCAAAAACTGGAAATCAAGGGGATACCCATCAATTGAGGAATGGCTGAATAAATTATGGTATATGAATGTAATGGAATACTATTGTGCTATAAGAAATGATGAACAAGAAGACTTCAGTGAGACCTGGAAAGACTTATAAGATCTGGTGCTGAGTGAAAGAAGCAGAACCAAGAGAACTTTGTGCACAGCAACGACCACAGTGTGTGAGTGTTTTCTGGTAGACTTGGAACTTCATTGCAATTCAAGGACTTAAAAAATTCCCAATGGTCTTTTAAGGCAAAATGTCTTCTACATTCAGAGAAAGAACTATGGGATTCAATCACAGAATGTAGCAGATCATTTTTTTGTGTGTATTACATTTTGGTTTGTTATATGATTTCTCTTATTCATTTTAATTCTTCTATACAGAATGAATATAGTGAAAATGTATTTAATAGGAATGTATGTGTTGAATCTATATAAAATTGTATGCCACCTTGGGGATGGAGGGGGGATTGAGAAGGAGATGGGGAATCTAAGTTATATGGTAGTGATGATAGAACACTGAAAGTAAATAAAATTAATTTAAAAAAATAAAAGAACTATTTCTTCCAAAAAAAATATTTTATTGATTTACTTTATCTTTTGACCATAGTTATTCCTTCTTTTCATCCTCCAAAAGGAATTCTCTCTTATGACAAAAAAAGTAATAATTGTTTTTCTAAACTAATTTTTTAATTAACAGAAACATTTGATACAAAGACAATGTCTGAAAATGTATACATTGTTATATTCTAGTAGTCCTCTATCTCTCTGCCATGAGGAAGGAATTGTTTTTCAGTATTCCTTCTCTGGAATATTCATTTATTTGTCTACTACTCATTTTTTTTATTTCCTTAGAGTGATATATTAATGTATGGTTCTGTAGTTATTTTGGGTATTGTTCTTTTGATTCTGCTTATTGTTCTTCATCAGTTCATACAAATATTCACAAGTTTCTCTGAATTTCTTACATTCATAATTTTCTATCGTAGAATTTATATGTCTTTACATTTTGAATCATCCTCTAATCAATATCTGCTTACTTTCTTTTCAGTTCTTTACTAACACAAAGATATTGCTATAAAATGTTTTGCAATCCGTAAGATCTTTTTTCTTTATATATTTTTTGAAATTAATAATAATGATAATATATTGTAAAAATAATGAGATTTCTAAGGGAAAGTATTTGGTTATTGGATGAGGAGGAGGAGGAGGAGGATAATGCTGATAACCAATATTTTACAGTACTTCAAGGTTTGCCAAGTGCTTTACATATACTACTAATTTCTTTACTAATTCTCTGGGGTTTTCTACATACATCATCCAGTTAACAACAAGGGAAATCTTTGGTTTACATCTGATAGTGGAAAAGCTTCAATTTTTCTCCATTGTGAACAAAGATAACTAAGCACATCTACTCTCCTACCTTTGTGGGATCGTTTCATGCAGCTTTTAGAGTTTTCTCTTTCTGCTGCCAAAACCAAGTATCTTTCCCTCTATATTCTACATTCTTGATCCCAGTATTATATTCTTATTTTCCCACTGTTCAAATGGTAGAGAATAAAATTGAAAACCTCTCATCCACCTCTCAGTTTCTGACCAGTCAAAAAATGAGACTTCTGTTCTATTCTTCTCTATCTCCATCTGAGAATTAACTCTGTTTTAACCTGTCATAAAATGTTAATATATTCATGGCAGTATCATATATTTCACAAAATATTCTTTCACTTCCTACTCTTAGGTTCCTTCTAACTCTTCCTGCTATATATTGTAGACCTTAGATTTTTAGACATTGATGCTCTGTTTGCCTTCTCCTTGTAACCTAAATAATATAGTACATATGCTGTTTTTTAACAAATAAAATCAAACAGGAAATAGAAATGCCTCCAGATAGTATTTAAATCATCCTAAGCTCATGAAAATAAACATTTTTTTTGACAGAATTTAGTTATCTACTGTTTTACATGTGAAATACCTTCTTTCTTTGGGGTTATTTTGAAGGAATGGTGCAAATGCTTTATTTTTAATGCATGCCCAGGGATTTCTTTAGTATTTAGGCTGAGATTTGCAAAATATCTCATTTTTGTAAGAGCTAATCATTTTTACTTTGGGGAATATACCATTTTGATTTTCCCCTTTGTTTTTTGAAACCCACAGAGTAATGTCATACTATTCTCATTGATTCTCCTTGGAAATGTGAGGGGCTTTTATTTGTTTTCCTTTGCTTGCTTTAAAATTTGTTCTTTAATGCTATAGATCTAAAAATTGACTAATATATTTCTCAGTGACTTAAGTTTTGGGTTTCTTTCTCTTGGTGTTCCATCGATTATCTCAATATGAAATTTGGCATTTGCTTTCAGTATTTCTGCTCAATCACCTCTTTGATTTCTTAAAGCATCATATCTGAATTTTTCCATATGTTTTTATGGAGGACCTATAATTCTTCTATTATCTTTTCACACTCTACATTTAGGATTTTTCTTTTTTTAATAGATCTCTCAAGTATTTCTCCAATGTTACTCTTTAATTTTATTCATTATTTTTCTTTCTGTTTTTACATTTCTACATTCCAATTTTGTTTTTCTTTTTTTCAGTTAATCTACCTTAATGGAAAGAATCTATCTTTTTTTCTTATCCTAATGCTCCATTTTTGTTTTTTTCTTTGATATTTCCCCTTAATTTTTGGTTGACCTTCCAAACCATCCTGAAGATTATTAGCATTGCTATACTGACATCACCATGCCTTGTAAAATTTGTTATGTTACCTTTGCATACCTTAGGGAATTTTTATAAAATTTCTTTGGTAATGAAGCACTTGTCCACTAAAATAGATTCTTTCTTTGAATGTATGTTTATTTTCTTCCTCAGATTTTGCACCTACTAATCTACCATTCTAATAAATCTTTCTATGATATTCTTATTGAAAATGTTCTTGGCATCATTTCTTTTCATTCAGAAAGTAAAGTATTGTTCTTTCCCTACCCCAGCTCTTTTTCTGCCTGTTCTCTAACCTCTCAAACCCCAAGTATTGCATAAGGACTATTTTCCTTAAGAAGTGAGGACATAGCACCTTTGGAGCAAATGATGACTTTTATTTGACCTCTTTGTAGGGAACTCCATTATCATCTCTTCAAATGTCATTCTTCAGTCTTCAAGATAACCTTTGGGAGCTGGTTGTGAAGATTTGGGGTAAAGACTCCCAGGATATTGTTAAGACATTTGTTCTCAGAAGTCTTTGCTGTTAGGACTCTTATCAATCTTACCACTTCTTCCACTGACTGTCTGTTTCCTTCTTTGTTTTATTAAATAATTTTATTTAGCATTGCTTTTCTGGTTTTCTACTGCCTCTTTTTTTTCCTGCAGACTCATACTCTATCACAGTCTTATACATTATGTATATAGTACAACCTAGTCTTTATTAGCCTTGCCTTGCCTTTATCTTGGTTCCAGGCCTCCACAACTCTACACTAGGAATCTCCAATAGTGCCACTGTGTTTTCTCCTACTCCTTTCAGATCTCCTTCAGGTATTGTGTTTCCCCCAGTAGAATGTACTTGAGGGCAGGAGCAATGTGTTTTATAAATTATCTATCTGTCTACCTATCTATCTATCTTTAGTTCATAGATCTTGTCATATAAAAATGCCTTGAAGGAATAGGAATGTTAAGCCTGGAGAAAAGAAGACTTGGACAAATGTGAGACCTGTCTTTCATCATTTAAGTAGCTTATATTTTGAAGAAGAACTAAAAGGTATTCTGCTTGGTCCCAGAGGGCAGAACTGAATACAGCAGAGGAAATTTAAAGAAAAAGCCAAAATACACTTAGTGTTAGATAAGTCTTTCAAATAATTAACTATGCAAAAGTGAAATAGGCTACTTGAGGAGGCAATGGGTTATTCATTAGGGCTTGTCAAACAAAAGTTGCATGATGACATTAGATATGGAGGAAATTCTTATTTAGATATGAGTTGGATTAGGAGAACTCCAAGGTCCTTTTTATCTGTGAAATTCTTTAATTCCATAATAAACATCTCATTTTTGCAAATGTGAAATCCTATTTGATGCTCTTCAGAAAGCAGACTTGTTGGCTAAAATGATTTTCATGTAAAGCACATGGTTAGTTCAAAACAAAGAATGAAAAATACTCTCACCCTCTTTATATCTTACAGCTGCAGGGTTGGCTCCATGGTTTGAAAATTTAGGTTTATTTCTTGCATTCTCTGTCATCCTAATTATGGGGTATTATAATTTGTACACTGCACATGATTGGTTATACTCATTACTAGTGAATGTTTGCCTTCTCTTAAGGTAGTAGATTACCATGGTATCCTTTGTTGTCTTAGCATATTTCACACCCATGAAACTTTACTGCTTGGCAAGAGTCCTTATAGAACCAAATTGGAGAACTGTTTGGTGTGTACTCTCAAAAAACATATATGTTGAAAACAAATAAATGAATTTAATACACAATTATAAAAAAAAACAATTTATTGAATGACAGTGTCTTTAAATATTTATTATGTGCAAAACCCTATGTGATACAATGGGGATACAAAGACAAAAAAAAAATCAATTCCTCCTTTTAAGGAGATTATTTCTAGTTGTACACTGATAAGTGAATGCCAACTATATAAAAAGTAAAACTAATAAATTCAAGCAGAGAAAGAGCACTGAAGATTGGGGGATAAAGAATAGAAATTGAGGAATTATTGGGGGGTGGTCAGTTCTGTGAAAGAGTCAAGGAATTCTATTAGGTAGTGAGCAAATTCTGGTATACATGTGGACAATCACTGGTGTAAATGTGATCTTCATTTCATAAGCATATCTCTACTAGGTAAATTGTGCTGTAATTATCTGGGCAAGATCGATAAAAGTGAGATTTTTTTCCCATTTCTTTTCATCCTGAAGTATCTGCATCATAGTTTCCTCCCTCTCTTCCTTCCTTCCTTCCTTTCTTCTTTAACTCTATTAGTAACAAGAAATCTTTTCTTTCACCAGTGGCAACAAGAAGTAGTACATGGAAAGAAGCCTTATGTCTATTTGAGGGATCTTCAATTTCAGAGACCACAGTGGCAGTATTGGGTTAGTAGCTGTATGACCTCAGTAGGACACAACCTATAGAGACCTGATTTTCTTCATTTTACAAATATAGAGGTTGGAATAGATAATTTTTTCCAGTCAAGTCATTTGTTAAGTATCCACTACGTGTTAGGTATTGTGGTAAGCATTAAGGATCAAGAGAAAGACAAAAATAGTTTCATGTTAGAGTTTCATGTTCTCAAAGACCTATGATTTTATGAAATAGTTACTGAGCATCTTCTCTGCTTATTAGTCCTGTGTTTAATATCATGGAGGATATAATGAAAAAGAAATAAAATAGAAATTTCAGAGAAGTAAAAATAAAAAACAGCAATCTTTTTTTTGTAATGAAACTGGTCTCCACCCTCAAGGAACTTGCAATCTTCATAATATATAAACACGTAAAAATGCTGAATGGGTGACAGAGAAAATATTGTTACAGGAGTTAAGAGGTGGGAGATATTGCTAGAGACTGGAATAATCCTGGAAGATATAACAAAGGAAATAGAAGTTGAATCATTCTGAAATCAAGCCAAGCTAATGACTTTTGGTCATTTCCTGGCATAGCTAATTGCATGATGATGGGATCTGCATACTAAGCAAGTCTATATTTCCCATCATGCCTATTAAATCAACAAATTAACATTTGACTAAGGTAGTGGGGTATTTGGTGCCTAACAAAGCAAAGCCTAATAACTGAATTCTTAGGTTGCAAGTAAAAGATGTCAATTTTGGTTATATTTCTGACTTTACGATGTCCTTGCTTTGGAGCAGGTCCTAAAGCAAAAGGTCATAAGGAATAACCAGGGCAAGTCACAAATACTTGTTCATTCAGGCTTGCTGGTTGCCAAACACAAAATGATTCATTTATTTAATAAATGATATAAAATATTTAACCATTTCTCAATTACTTTTAGCAAAGGGTGTAGAGGCCATATCAGGAAGCTGCCGACTTTCTCACATGAAAAGGTGTAAATTAATTGGTCCCTGCTTGCACTGCTGTTGTCTAATCAGCAGAGTCTGGCTGCCTTGTGTAAAATGCCAAACAGTGGATCAAAGCCTCTGGAGAATGTTCCTTTTTCTTCCCCAAATATGTGTGGTTATCTGGAAATCCATACCTACTGTTTCACTCCAAGTCTCTGTGTCTCATTGTGAGAAGGCAAAGCAGAATTCATTACTTGGTCCCATGTTGTCATTAATGCACAGGCCTAAAAACATCTGAATCTATCCCAAACCTATCCAGTGATTTGCTTAGCTTGTTTTCTCCAATTTTTATCAAAGGTATATTTGTTCAAACTATTCCAAGTCTGTTCTCTGTGATTGAAATAGTGGCAAATATGTTGGTGTTTGAATTTTGTTTTTGTTTTTGTTGTTATTTCTTTTAAAGTTATGGTAGAAGACATCCTGGTTTACTGGAAAGACCAACTGATTGCACTTGAAGTTTGAACTGGGGTTTGTGTTATAGTTTAATAGATTTAGAGCTGGACAGGAGCTCAGATGTCACTAAGTCCAACCTTTTCCTCATTTCTAGATGAGAAAACTGAGTTAAGCAAATTAGTAGTCTCACGGACAAAAGTTTCACAACATAATAGTCTCAGAGATAGTAAGCATCACAGGTGGAATTTGAACCCAGGCCCCGTGATTCTAGAATCTTCATCCTTTCTACTGTATTAATGTCCCCAATCCACCTTTTATTTGCTCCCTGGCCTTGGACAA
Source organism: Notamacropus eugenii (assembly GCF_028372415.1). Lineage (NCBI taxonomy): Eukaryota > Metazoa > Chordata > Mammalia > Diprotodontia > Macropodidae > Notamacropus > Notamacropus eugenii. The sequence goes on along the minus strand of NC_092872.1, from coordinate 636,878,093 downwards.
ATCACTTAAACTTTCTAACCTCAGTTTCTTCATCTGTAAAATGGAGATAATAACATTTGCACTACCACTCAGGCTTTTTTTAGGGTCAGGTAGGGAGTAGGGAGGCATACCTATATTCTCATTGATATGGAGTACACAATGAGGAAACATCTATCATAGCAGAACAGTAACAGCTCTGCATTCTGGGGTCTTCTCTTGAGGTCCCTGAGAAGTCGAGATTTTCTGAAGGTTGCATAGCTGGTATGCCTCAGAAGTGGGACTTGAATCCAGCTCTCTCTCTCTCTCTCTCTCTCTCTCTCTCTCTCTCTCTCTCTCTCTCTCTCTCTCTCTCTCTCTCTTTTTGAGGCTAGATCTCTAAGAATATTTCTGCTAAATACTTTCTAACTATGAAACACTATATATAAAGGTGAGTTGTTATTAATTTTTGAAAAATCTTCAAGAAAGTTGGTGTTCTTGCTGGCTCGCAACTCCATAAAAATAGGCCTATATGCAGACATGCATTGGTAATCATTTGGAACATCATTTTCCCTTTAAATCTAGCTATGCTTGGCACATCCCTCTTCACCCCACCCTTCCGCGTCAATGGTGGTGACATCTTCTAAAATTGAAGACTCTCATACCAACTTCTTTAAAAAGGGAGATACAAATAGTGTCAGAAGTTATCATGCTTCAGCAGCTTTTTTTTCCAGTGGGCCTTGGCTACCAGAGCCCTCTGTATCTTTCCACTAATGGGGAGAATCTTCGTCTACAGTGACTTTCTTTCCAGTAAGCCCTGAACAGATTTCTCTAGTTATAACTAATGCTTGACTTTTGGGTGTGTATAGGTCAAAAATACATGAATTGTATCTCAGAGCCAACATAACAGTGATTCACATTTTGGTGATGCTTTAAGGATTACAAAGGTCTTTTCACATAACTGCCCTATGAGATCGTTCAAATATCATTCTGACTCTATAGTCAAGAAAGCAGGCTCAGAGAAGTGAAAACATTTTCAAATCATCATTAATATCAGCCCAGGCTTCAAACCACTTTCTAGAGATAAAATCTTTTTTATTCCATTATATCAATGGGAAGAGTGGGAAAATCCCTATAATTAGTGAATGTACTAGGGGTTCTCATTAGTTTGGGCTTTTCCCCTTTTCACTGTAATTAGAGGTAAGTTACTATGATAATTCTCTATTGAAAGCACCTCCTATAATGTTGAATGGAGAAAGTTGGAAGTGTCTGGAAGCTAGAGGATTAGTTTATTAAAGAGAAAATAAAAATACTGCAGGAGGCTTGGTCTGGATGAGCAGGGTGTCCTGCGGACATCTGGTATGTTAAGATCATAAGGAAATGTGCTTCCCAGGTCCCATTCTCCATCCCTTAGAAAAGACCCTTCTAGCCCACTGCTGGGAGAAAGAACAATTCATCTGAATTCTGTTGAGTAGTTCCAGGGGGCAAACCAAACCAACAAGCCCTATGTCCCACAGTAAATTGTCTCGAGCTGAGTGATGTCTGGTTTCTTTCTGGAAAGAATGCTCTTGGCTTGGCTACAGCTTGCCAGGGTCAAATATGACAGAAATGAAGTGTTGCTAATAGTGACTGAAAAGGATTCCTACTGTTTGTAGCCAGTGCTGGCTAGTAGAAAGGCCAAATTTGTAGGATGGAAAGCAGCAGGAGACAGTAAACTTACCCTAAGATGTACTAAGCTTTGAGTCACCTCTGCCACCAAAGCCATTCAGTCGTCCCTATTTGGAGAAAACTGATATTATAATTACGAATCTCAGCAAGGGCCCAATATGCAACCTGAGGCTTTCCTCTGCCTTTGGTGTGATTACAGCAGGGCTGGTCAGACTGGCATCCACTGGGCCCTCCACCCTCATTCCCCCAAATCAACCTGATTAGGTTTCCTTGCCCTGAGCCTGCTGTGGACAGGTAACTGAGCAGTAAACCACTCTCATCTCACAGTGAGGAGGAATTATTATTGTCAAAATGGGCTGCCAGCTATTAAAGGTTTGAATGTCACCTCCAAAGAACTTCTTTCTGACCTTTAAGTGGTAGCGTCTCAGGGGCTGTCTCAAGCAGGATTTGTACCCTCCCAGGGAGTGAGTATAGATAGCAGAGAACATTTTATTTGCTTTTTTCTTCCTTCCCCCCCCCCACCTTTTCCTCTCTCCCTTCACATGAATTATCACTGTAGCTTCAAAGGGGAATTTGTGGGAATATCAACACCTGCTGGACCAAGCTTTCTGATGAAGACTCTCCAGCTGAGTGTATAATTTCATTTAATCCTAAATAGCCCCCTTTACCTATTGTCAACAAATTCCCTTTAATCCTAACCACCACTTACTAGAATATTTACTATCAAAAGGAGACAAATCGCTTTTTAAATGTGGATTTACTCAAGTCTGAAACTATGACAGTGACATACAGTAAAATGATAATATGTAAATAAAAACTGGAGACAGATTTATCCCTGGAGAAAGCTGGGGAGAGAAGTGGATTAAAGTCATATGTGATCTGCTTTGAGTGGCCTCAATTCAGCCCAAATGTTCAGTAACGACCAGCAGCGCCATCCATCCTGGTTACCTCAATTCATTTGGCCCCCTTTGCAATGACCCTCTGTTACTGGGCTTACACCTTTGATAAGTAGGCCCTGTTGTTTACAGCACTTTGGAGTGGAATAAATGCAAAGCCCAGGTTATTTATGAGTCTGCACTCTTAGCTTAAGTTGCATTTGTCACAGGAGTGGGATAAGCTGGTATAGTAAAGGGGAGCAGTGGGTACTCTCCCTGACAGTTGACTGTGTAGGAGAAAAAAACAGTGGGACTTAACCATAAAAGTACTATTTTGTTGTTTTTGTTGTTAGCCATTATCTTTTTTTGGTAAATAATATTTTGTTTTTAACAAATAACATGCAAAATAGTTTTCAACATTCTTTTTTAAATAAGATTTTGTGTTACAATTTTTTTCTCCCTCCTTCCCTCCATTCCTCTCTTCCCCCAAAAGCTATCTGATATAGCTAATACATTTGTAATCATGTAAACATATTTCCACATTGGTCATGTTGTTAAATAAGAAACAGAACAAAAGGGACTAGCCACAAAATGCAAAATACAAAAGGGAAAATAGTCTGCTTCAATCTGCATTCAGACTCCATAGTTTTCTCTGGATGTGGTTAGCATTTTCCATCATCAATCTTTTGGAATTGTCTTGGATCATTGTATTGCTGAGAAGAGCTAAGTCATTCATAGCTGATCGTTGCACAACATTGTTGTAACTGTGTATGGCATTCTCCTGGTTCTGCCCATTTCACTCAGCATCAGTTCATGTAAGTCTTTCTAGGCTTTTCCTGAAATCTAGCTGCTCATCATTTCTTATAGCATGATAGTATTCCATTGCATTCATATGCCACCACTTGTCTAGTCATTCCTCAGTTGATTGATATCCCCTCAGTTTCCAATTCTTTGCCACACAAAAAGAGCTGCTATACATATTTCTGTACATGTGGGTCTTTTCCCCATTTTTATGATCTCTGGGATATAGACCTAGTAGTGGTATTGCTGGATCAAAGGGTATGCACAGTTTGATTGCATTTTGGGCATAGTTCCAAATTGTTCTCCAGAATGGTTGGATCGGTTTACAAGTCTATCAACAATGCATTGATGTCCCAAGTTTCCCACCCTTTTATTTTTAAAACATTTATCATTCTTTTTGTCTTATTAGCCAGTCTGACAGGTGTGAGGTGGTACCTCAGAGTTGTTTTAATTTGCGATAGTGAATGGGCATTGCCTCACTCAAAGGCCTTAGCTTAAAAAAGTCAAAAAAGTCTCCCACTACATTCTGGGTCACAATCTCTCTTATCTATATTTTGCCACTAGACCCAAATGGCTCTGGAGGAGAAAATGAATCCAGTGACTTTGTACAGCCCTCCCTCCCTCAAATCCGATTCATTTGCAAGTCATGACATCATCTTCCTGATGTCATGGTCCTCTTCAAAAACAAAGGATAAACTTCACAATATGTAGCCTTAATGTCTTTGTCTGAAAGCTACCTGTTCATATCTTTTGACCATTTATCTACTGAGGAATCACTTGTATTTTTACAAATTTGATTCGATTCTTGGCATATTTGAGAAATGAGGCCTTTATCAGAAACACTTGCTCTAAAAATTGTTCCCCATCTTTCTACTTTCCTTATAATCTTGGTTGCATTGGTATTATCTGTGCAAAAACTTTTTTTTTAATTTGATGTAATCGATTGTCTATTTTATATTTCATAATGTTCTCTATCTCTTCTTTGGTCATATTTTTTCCTTTTCTCCATAGATTTGACAGGTAAACTAATCTTGCTCTCCTAATTTGGTTATGGTATCACCCTTTATGTCTAAGTCATGGACCCATTTTGACCTTTCCTTGGTAGATGGTGTGAGATGTTGGTCCATGACTAAATTCTCTCATACTCTTTTCCAGTTTTCCTGGCAATTTTTGTCACATAGTGAGTTTTATCCTAGAAGCTGGAGGCTTTGTATTTATCAAACTGCAGATAACAGTCATCATTTACTACTGTGTTTTGTGTACCTAATCTATTTCACTACCTTACTGCTCTATTTCTTAGCCAGTAACAAATTGTTTTGATGATTGCTGCTTTATAATATAGTTTTAGATCTGGCATGGCCATCTTTCTTTGCATGTTTTTTTTTTTCAATTAATTGCCTTGATATTCTTGATCTTTTGTTCTTCCAGATGATTTTTATTATTTTCTTTTTAGCTCTATCAAATAATTTTTGGTAGTTTGATTGGTATAGCACTGAATAAATAAATCACTTTTGGTAGAATTGTCATTTTTATTACATTAGCTTATCCTACCCATGAGCAGTTGATGTTTTCCCAATAGTTTGTATGTGACTTCATTTGCATGAAGAATATTTTGTTATTGTGTTTATATAATTCCTGAGTTTGTCTTGGCAGGTAGACTCCCAAGTATTTTATATTGCTTACAGTTATTTTAAATTTTAAATGGAATTTCTCATTCTATCTCTTGCTTCTGGGCTTTGTTAGTATATATATAAATGCTAAGAATTTATGTGCATTTATTTTATATCCTGCGGCTTTGCTAAGATTGTTTAATTATTTCAAGTATTTTTAGTTGATTTTATAGGATTCTCTAAGAATATATCATTTGCAAATTTATTTCTTCATTTCCTATTCTATTTCCTTCAGTTTCTTTTTTCTCCTCTTATTGCTAAAGTTAACATACTACAATATTGAATAACAGTGGGGATAATGGACATTGTTGTTTCAACCATGATCTCATTGGGAAGGCTTCTAGCCCCCATTACAAACAATGTTTACTGATGGTTTTAGATAGATACTACTTATCATTTTATGGAAAACTCCATGCCCAGGATGCAATGGGAGATCTTGACCTTTTAGGATAAGGCCTTTTCAGGTACTCACTTGTGTTGTGTTTTTTCAAAAGTTTTTTCTGCCTCTTTTGAGATAACCATTTGATTTCTGTTGGTTTTGCTATTGCTATGGTCAGTTATGCTAATAGTTTTTCTAGTATTGAACCAGACTTCTATTTCTGGTATAAATCCCACTTGCTCATAGCTTATTATCTCTGTGATAAATCACTGTAATGTCTTTTATAATATTTTATTTAGTTTTTCTGGCATCAGCATTCATTAGCATAAGTGGAATATGATTTTCTTTCTCTGCATTGGCTCTTGCTGGTTTAGGTATCAGCACCATATTAATAAAAGGAATTTGGTAGAACTACTTCTTTGGCTATTTTTCCTAATAATTTCTGTAGTATTGGAATTAATTGTTCTTTAAATGTTTGGCAGAATTCAGTTGTAAATACATCTAGTCCTGGAGATTTTTCTTAGGGAGTTCTTTGATGGCTTGTTCAATTTCTTATTTTAGATGGGCTTATTTAAATAGTTGATTTCTTCTTTTGTTAATCTAGAAAATTTATATTTTTGTAAATATTCATCCATTTACTTAGATTGTAAGATTTATTGGCATAGAGTTGGGTAAAATAGTTCCTAATACTTTGGTTTAATTTTCCTTTCATTGATGATGAGTTCAACCTTTTCATTTTTGATACTGGTAATTTGGTTTTCTTCTTCCTTTTTTGTTAAATCACATTAATCAAAGGTTTATCTTATTTTTTTTATAAAACCCTCTCTTAGCTTTACTGATTAGTTCAATAAGTTCTTCATTCAATATTCAATTTTATTAATCTCCCCTTTTATTTTTGGAATTTATGATTTACTATTTAATTGGGGAATTTCAATTTGTTCTTCTACTAGTTTTTTCTGTCGCATGTCCAATTCATCGATTTCTTTCTTTATTTTATTCATGTAAGCATTCAGAGATATAAAAAATTTCCCTAAGTACTGCCATGGCTACATCTCAAAAATTTTGGTATGTTGTCTCATATTATAATTCTCTTGGATGAAATTATTGATTGTTTCTATGATTTGTTGTTTGATCCATTAATTCCTTAGGATTAGATTATTTAGTTTCCAATTAATTTTCAATCTATCTTTCCATGCCCTTCAATACATGGAATTTTTATTGCATCATTATCTGAAAAGGGTGCATTTAATATCTCAGCCTTTCTGAATTTTAATGTGAAGTTTTTATGCCCTAATGCAGGGTCAATTTTTGTGTAAGTATCATGTGCCATTGAGAAAAAGGTATGTTTCTTTCTATCCTCATATAACCTTTCTAAAATTCTACTCATGTCCTTAACTTCTTTTATGTTTATTTTATTGCTAGATTTATCTAGTTCTGAAAGGGGGAGATTGAGGTCCCATTAGCATAGGTAGGCTGTCTATTTCTTCCTGTAGCTCACTTAGCTTCTCCAGCAAGAATCTGGATGCTATACTACTTGGTGCATATATATTTAGTAATGATATTACTTCATTGTCTGCACTTGTGTTTGTCCTTCATTTTCAAAGAGGACCATGAGATCAGAGAAATGATGACATGACTTGCACTGGACTTTGCTTCAAGTGAGAGAGGGCTGTGCAAGGTCATCAGCCCCACTTTTTCCTCCTGAACCATCTGGATCCAGCAGACATTCATCAGTATGACTGCAGATGGCCCAGGATGCAATGGGAGACCTTGACCTTTTAGGATAAAGACTTTTCAGGTACTCACTTAAAGTGAGGTAACACCCATTCAGTGAATAAGCCTCTTTAAAAGTAGTCGTGGGGATGGCCCCTTTAATGGAAAAGAAAAGAAAGAGACAAAACACACTGAGAAGGATGGGACAAAGTGGGATAGTATCCAAATTCTTAGAGAAGAAGTTAAGGGAGTTACTGGAAGAAATAGAAAGCAAAACTGTACCAGTGGGAGACCCCAACCACTCGCTCTCAGAGCTGGATAAATCTAGCCACAAAATAAACAAGAAAGAAGCTAAGCAGATGAATTAAACCTTAGAAAAGTTAGATATAATAGACCTCTATAGAAAACTGAATGGGGGTAGAAAGGAATAAACCTTTTTCTCAGTAATACATGTCACTAGGCAAAAACTGACCATTTACTGGGGTATAAAAACCCCAGAATCCAATGCAGCAAAGCAGAAATATTAAATATATCCTTTTCAGAACATGATGTAATAAAAGTTACATGTAGTAACTGGCCACAGAAAGACAAACCAAAATTTAATTGGAAACTGAATGACCTGTCCTAAAGAATGAGTGAGTCAAACAACCAATCACAGAAATAATCAGTCTCTTCATCCAAGAGAATGACAATAACAAGACAACATACCAAAACTTATGGGATGCAGCCAAAGCAATTCTATGGTACCTTTTAGTAGGATGTAGTTTCCTCCTTTTTGTCTTTTAATTAAATCTGTTTTTGCTTTTGCTTTGTCTGAGATCAGAATTGCTACCCTTGCTTTTTTTTAACTTCAGTTAAAGCATAATGTATCTGCTCCAGTCTTTTACCTTTGCTCTGTGTGTGTATGTCTGTGCTACAAATGTGTCTCTTGTAAACAAATATATTGTAGGATTCTGCTTTTTAATTATTCTGCTATTCACTTTTGTTTTAAGGGAGGATTAATCCTATTCACATTCACCACTATAATACTGTGTTTTCCCTCCATCCTAATTCTCCCCTTTTATAGTTTTTTTCTCTCCTTTCACCAATATTTTGCTCCTGACTACTGCCTCTCCCAATATGCCCTACCTTCTATCAGACCCCTTCCATTTTCTTTCCCCTCCTACTTCTGCCCTTCCTTCTATCAGACTCCCCTTCACTTTTTCCTTTCCCCTACTACTTCCTCAAAGAGTAAGTTATATTTCTCTACTCGACTGAGTGTGTACGTTATTCTCCTTTAGAGCCAAATCCAAAAAGCATAAGATTCCAACAAAGCTCACCTCCACCCTTCTTTCCCTTTACTATGAAAGATCTATCATGCTTCTTTATGTGATATAATCTACCCCATTCTGCCTCCCCCTTTCCTCTTCTCACAATGCAATCCTTTTTTTCACCTCTTATCACATCAATCAAATTATACCCACAGCCTCTAAGTATTGTCTTAACTATCCTAATAGAGATACCATTTTTAAGAGTTACAAGTATCATCTTCCCATGTAGGGATGTAAACAGTTTAACCTTATTGAATACGAGGGTTGTTGTTGTTGTTTTCTTTCCTGTTTATTTTTTTATGCTTCTCTTGAGTTTTGTATTTGAAGATCACATTTTCTGTTCAGCTCTGGTGTTTTCATCACAAAAATTTGAACATCCCCTATTTCATGGATTGCTCATCTCTTCCTTTGAAAGATTTTCCTCAGTATTGCTAGGTAGTTGATTTTTAGTTGTAATCCAAGCTTTTTTGTTTTCTGCAATGTCATATTCCAATCCCTCCAATCCTTTGATGTAGAAACTGCTAAGTCCTGTGTAACTCTAACTATATCTCCTTAATATTTTAATTGTTTTTTTCTGGCTACTTGAATTATTTTCTCCTTGACCTGAAAGTTCTGGAAGTTGACTACTATATTCTTTGGAGGTTTCATTTTGAGATCTCTTTTGGGAAATGATTAGTAGATTGTTTCAATGACTATTCTGGTTTCTGGAATATCAGATTTCTGGGATATTTCTTGATGATTTCTTGAAAGATACTGCAAAGACTCCTTTTATGATCATGGCTTTCAGGTAGTCCAAAAATTCTGAAATTATCTCTCTTGGATCTATTTTCTAGGTCAGCTGTTTTTCCAGTGAGGTATTTTATATTTTTTTTCATTTTTTCATTTGATTTTGTTTGACTGATTCTTGATGTCTCATAGAGTCATTAGCTTTCACATATCCAATTCTAATTTTTAAAGAATTATTTTCTTCAATGAACCTTTGTATCTCCTTTTCCCTTTGGCCAATTCTATTTTTAAAGGAGATATTTTCTTCAGTGGATTTTTTTTTCCCATTTGGTGGCTTCTATTATATAAGGATTTCTTTTCTTCAGTCAGTTTTCTGATTCCTTTTTCAAGCTATTGACTCTTTTTTCATGATTCTCCTGAATAACTCTCATTTCTTTTCACAACTTTTCTTCTACCACTCTTACTTGATTTTTAAAATCTTTTGTGAGCTCTTCCAAGAGCACTTTGTCAGCTTGAGACCGATTCGTGTTCCCTTTGAGGCTTCACATATGGGCATTTTGACATTGTTGGCCACTTCTGAGTTTGTCTTTTCATCTTCCCTGTTGCCATTGTAGCTATATATGGTCAGCTCTCTGTCTCTGTCTCTCTGTCTCTGTCTCTCTGTCTCTGTCTCTGTCTCTGTCTCTCTGTCTGTCTCTCTCTTTCTCTCTCTCTGCTCATTTTTTAAAGCTGAGCTCTGCTCCTGGAGTACAGGTGCAACTTTCCCAAGGTTTCTTTTTTTTTGCACTGGAGGTCAGGGGCCTGGTAACTGGCTTTCTGCATCAGGGCCTCAGGGTCTGATGGCTTTCCCACTACACTAGGGTGGCCTGGCCTAGTAGCGCCTGTTGTGCCCTGGCTTCCAGGGCTGGCAGTTTGCCTGCTGTGCTGAGGCTGGAAGCCTTACAGCTGGCCTGTTGTTCTACAAGCCTGCTGAGCCAGAACTTTGGGGCCTCAGTTGCTGACGTCTGCTGTGGCTAAGAGCCTCCTGTTGGCTTGCCTGGACACCACTTGTGCTCAGCTGTACCCCTTTTATCCAAGTGAGACAGATCTTCCCTCAAGTCCTCCTAAGTTATCTTGCAAATTTGACTTTTTGTTTGTCTTTTTGTCGATTTTGTTACTCCAGAATTCTTTTAGAATAGTGATCTAACATTATTTCAGAGAAAACTGAGGAGTATTCGGGCAACTTCCTCGCTTTTCTTCACCATCTTGGCTCTGTCCACTCTGTTATCCATTACCTTAAACTATTTTCTTAAAATATAAAGGGAAATATAAATGTTTGTTCTCAGATTCACAGGTTCAGATCTAGAAAATGTCATGGAGACAATCAAGTCCAACTGCCATCACAGATAAGGACAAAGGCTTAGAGATGTTAAGTGACCTACCCAGGGTCACACAATTTGTATCTAAAATAGGATTTGAACTCAGGTGATCCTGACTCCAAGTCCACCGTTTAACCCACTGAACAACCTAAGTGATTTTCTTAAGTGTACTGAGAATCAAATCATTGTGAGAGATGACTTTTCTGAAATTCAGAATAAGACTAAGCATTCCCTTGTGTTTGGCATAGATGGACTGCAGAAGGGAAACTAAAACTAGGTATATGAATGTTGTAATAATTTGCATTCAGATTATCACACAAAGGAGATGATTTATAAAATACCAAACATGTTGTAAGCACTACATGACTATTTGTTACATTAATCATTGAATTTTAAAACTTACGATTTTTAATAGACTGCTGATTTAATTTGTCCATTTACTCAGTTCATAGCCTTTCTATGCCTTGTAGTTCTGGGTGATTCATGTCACTATATTTCTGTAGGAAAAAGGATCTAGTCAGTATGTTGGAAAAGAGCAAACAGAAGGACATACATTTGAGGACTGGGAAAAAATTCATGATCAATAATAGTGATTGAAAAGAAATCCTCTTATTGCTGTATCCTACACTGTTTACTAGAGGACAACTTATGGAATGGATCCCGGTGGGAGACAATAAACTTTTCCTAAGAGTTACTAAACTTGGAGGGACCTTGCTTAGCAAAGTCATTCTGCCATCTCTGTTTGGAGAAAGCTGATATTGCAATGAAGAATAGATAAGATTATAAAAGACAAAAGAGACGGTGATAATGTAAAATTTTAAATGCTCTTACATGAATGAAACTAATGTAACTAGCATGAAATAAGAAACTAAGTGAGAAGAAAACAAAGACTACTACTTTAATCATCTCTGATGAAAGTCTGATCGAAGATACCTAGGAAATTGACACAAACATATTAGGTAAAAAACCCTTCCCCAATAGATAAGTGGGCAAAAAATATGGAAGGATGGTTTTTGAAAGATGAAATAGTAATCAATGTATTAGAGACTTTTCTTCAGTTCTTTGTAAGATTTTTGGTGGTTCCAAGGAACCACTCTCACTTGTCTATATGTTGCCCTTCTTTGTGAGCAGCTGGCCTACTTCCTTTCTCATTCATCTATGTACTTACTAATGTTAATACATCCAAAGAAATCATTGTTAGGAACACGCTACAATTTACTTATGAATCTTGACATTTATAAATTCAATGATTCAGAAATCATAATATTCCATGATTTGGAACCACATAATAACACTTGAAGAAGCTTACATATGTTTATGTATTCACTGATGATGTCTTGTCTTAGCAGAGTAATTGACTGAGTTTGGAAATACAGTTCATAATAAGTAGAATCATTTTCACTTTTCAATTTCTGTGTTTGGGAGTATCCTTTGAATACCATATAGACTTATATTTCCACTGTTTTGATGCTCAAGAAATAGATAGTGTTAGAACTAATCTTACTTCACAGTCATATGTAAAAATTTTAGGTGGATCACATTATCATCAATGGCAATAATAATAATCCATACACTGTTCTTTTCTTGTCACCAGTTCCTAGAACAATGACAAATATTACCTTTCATTTGACACAAAATGGATCTAAATTGATCACATTGGAAGATCAAGTTTACAATGGCCCGATTCCTTATAGGAGTCTAGACATCATTCCCAGATCCAGGGTCAGACCTAAAGCATTCTTCATTTATAGATAAAGATGTACTGGTAAATGTTTAATAACTTGCTCTCAAAAAATGTATGATGTACATTCAAATTTAATTTGCATTACTAATATTTTTCCATCATTTTTCAAGTCTTGACAACCAACAAAACAACAAACCAAACTCTGGTTTACAGTGTTTGCCAGTTTCCATGGTGTATATATTTATACTTAAAATTTAAGACCTGTGTTTCATAAGACAGTTCAAGATTCCTCTGATACAACCCTGCATGAAGTGTTGTTGTTGTTCAGTCACTTCTCACTCTTTGTGAACCTATTTGTGATCGATTTGTTTTTTTGACAAAGACACTGGAGTTGTTTGTCATTTTCTTCTCCAGTTCATTTTATAAATGAGGAAACCAAGGCAAACAAAATTAAGTGACTTACCCAGGGTCACACAGGCAGTAAATGTCTGATGTCAGATTTGAACTCAGGTCTTCCTGATTCCAGGCCCAGAGTTCTGTACCATCTAGCTGCCCAAGAACATTGACCACTTGTAACCTTTTGAAGGTGTTTCTCTGAGCCAGAAAAGTCTTAACCTTGGAAGAGAAGTATAGTGAATCCTAATGATGGCAGACATTGAGAAGCTATGGAAAATGTGTCTCTTTCTTTGGAGCTTTGTTTTTTTTTCTTTGAAATATACTACCATTCTTTGGCTTCTACTAATGAGAAAAACTTGAATACTTGATGTTGTACCCTTCAAAGGACCATGCTGTGTGTTCTTTGGTTTCTTATTCACTCTCAAAGATGAATAACTAAACACACTTGACTGAACTTGGCTTTGTGCTGATAGGTATGGTGGAAAATTGATATATTGTATGGTGTCTTTCATTTGCATCTGTGATGAATCCTGCATTGAAGCAGACAAATAGAAAGAGCACCAGTCAACAAATCAGTTAATCACCAAAAAGCAAGCAAGCACCACTCTTTCCATGGTAGAGTGTGAAGCAATAAGGTCTTCACATTTAACTCAACTGAGTTAAATTCCTGCTAAGATAACTTGTACACTACTGTAGAAATCTGAAGAAGGCCATTGGGAAAAGCTGGGGAAAGGATAAGAAGAGCAATAACCCTCATATTGCCCTTTGATATTTACAAACCTCTTTTCTCAACTGAGTAAGGTATGATGAATGAATCAATGAAGCATTTATTAAGTGTGCCAAGCACTGAGGATACAATTAGAAAATCAAAATCATCCCTTTTCTCAAAGAGCTCACATTCTAATGGTGGAGATAGCACACATGGAAGGTTTTGGCTTTAAGTCAGATAGAAAAAATCTATAGCCCTTAGAGTACAATGGCAAAAACAGATGTGAATATTTCTTCCGTAAGGTCATTTCCAATGAAGGAATCATCTCAGTTTTTGATATTGAATTATTTGACAGTGCCAAAGACTTTGGTGGCAAGTACTTTCCTTTCTGTGTATTGAGTAGGAAGGAATCTGCAGGTATAGTTGCCAGGCTACATCTCTACAGGGATTGCTTGCAAGGATGATGGCTGAAGGAACCATGCTGAAAGTATTACTGTTCTGAAGGTTCTTCTTCAGCACCCTGGGCTCCATCAAGATCTGCAGGAAGAGGGTGCTCAAGGTGGTGATGATGGTCTAACCCTCCATGCACATACTGCCTCTTGTCTCTCCCTCAAGGTACCTTGCTGCTTCAATTAGACTGGGTTGCCTGACCTATGCATGGCAGGTGGTTACCAAATGATCTGAATTCCTAGACTGTTTTCCATAAGAGTTGCTTCCCTCCATGTTGTGGGGAGGGCTTAGCTGAAAGTAGCACTGGTGGTCTGTGGGCTGTTGTCATCCAAAGTTGCTGTGCCAATCTGCCTTTTGATGGCAATTGGTCAGCAATTGGTGATGGTGATGCTGGGAAAGGTAGGCACTCTCTCTACAAAGATTTCTTCCTTCAGTAGTGGCTGGGCAGGAAGCAGCTGTGTTGGTTTGTGGGACATTGCTTTTCTTAAGGCTCTTGAGCTCAGGACTGTTTCCAGGATCTGAGGGATGATGAGCGATGGCTCTGAATTTGTCTTGAAATTTGAAATGAGTATGTGTTTCCGTTTGCCTTGGTATGCCTTGTATTTTCCTCAGGCATTGAGATTGCTAGCAATGTCTTTGACAGTTCCATGATGTGGACCTTGGTCATCTGTAGGGAGGCACTATGTCCTTTTCACTCTACTGCTTTCACCATCAGTGGTCTCATTAAAGTAAAATCAATATTGTCATTCTGTTCTACCCCTGCCTGGACCTACAAAAGTTTTGAAGGGAATTGATTCTTTGAGTTTCTGATGATTATGAGCAACAACTGAGTCTCAAGATAACAAGTTAATATTTCATCCATGGATACCAGAGTGTTAATGGCTAAGTATGCCAGCGGAGGGGCTGAGCACATGTGCAGCTATTTGCCTGACACAACTTCTGCTGTCATGGCCTATTAGAACCAGTTTACATGTGCATGTCGAATTTGATGAATATGTATGTGACCTCCTTCAGAGCCGTCACTCATTGGACTATAGCCCCCATGGCAGAAACAACAGCACCTCTCATTAAACACAGCTTGAGTTACAGGCATGTTATGTTAATATTTCTTCAGAACTTTAGGGGGTTTTCTTCTTGTTCTAATAAATCGCATGAAGAAAATCATTTAAAAGTATAATTGATTTTTAAAAATTCCCACCACTTTTCTCATTTTCTTCTTAACAGTTTTACTTGGTATATGAATTCAGGAAGGATCTTTAGTAAGGAACTGTTCAAGGCATTTCACCTTGGAACCAGGTGCTTTGCATTCCTGACTCTGAAAAAAAAAAATCCAACTTGTTAGAAAGGCAACAAATGGAATAATTCCCCCTGTTCTAGAGTCTCAAATCTCATGTAAAATCAGACAACTTCTGAAACTTGAAAGATTAGTGAAAATTCAGATGTGAAGTCACATGAGCACAGCCTTGCACCAGTCCCTGTAACAGAGGAGGCATGGTTTTGAGTTGTTTTTTTTTTGCAAGTAATTAGAAGCAAGACATTCTCCTAGTAGCAGTCCAAAGTACAGGAAGGAGTTTATTTATCAGTGACTCCTTGGTTTGGGATACCTCTCATACCTCTCAAACTGTAAAGTTCATTGGTACAGCCTGAAAATGTCTTTCAATGCAAGTTGGCTATATATGTGTATGTATGTGTATATATATATATATATATATATATATATATATATATATAGAGAGAGAGAGAGAGAGAGAGAGAGAGAGAGAGAGAGAGAGAGAGAGAGAGAGAGAGAGAGAGAGAGAGAGAGAGAGAGAGAGAGGCACACAGCATAGACAAGTCTCTGTGGAGGCAGCAAGATTGTAGAATTTGGAGGCAGAAGACCTGGGTTCAAATCCTAGTTCTAAGGAAATTGTGTTATTTTGGTAGCCTGCTTACCCTACGTGAGCCTCAGTTCCTCATCTGTGAAATGAGGGCCTTGGTCACTAGATGACCTCTAAAATCTCCTTGAGCTTTAGGTCTATAAAGGGCTGCTAGATGCATCACACTCCTTCCTGGATGCTTCTGCTAAGACCCCATCATATTTAATGGCCTGATTCTATAATCTTTAAATTTGTTAATGTGAGTACTCTCAGCTTCTCTGATATGTGGTCAACGATCTTGAGAATGGTCATTGTCAGAAAACAAAAATCAGATGCCACCTCCTGTAGGGGTGTTTACAGTTCCTCGAACTCCTAGGGTTATCTCATAACTAGTATTGATTGACCTTGTATTCTGTTTATGCATATATTGTCTCACCCGTTAGAGTATATATTCATTGACTGTTTTTACCTTTCTTTGATAGTATCCCTAGCAGTTTGACAATGCCAGGAGCTCTGCGTGTGCTTAGTAAATGCAGGTTGACTGCTTGGTTGACAGATAAACCTAGAAATGAGCTTCTGAACTCATCCAGGCTGATTCTCAGACAAAGGTCACATGGTCCTTCAGCAGACCCAGCTGGTGAGGATCTTTCTGGAACATGTGCTCTGTGAGCATAGCTTTTAATAACCCAGGTTCACCTCCATGGCAGGATGGGATGCTGAAATGAAGGACCCACCATTTATTCATTCATTTGACAGGTAGTTATTGTCTGCTTTGTTCTCAGCACCATGATACACAATGAAGAGGTTAGAGAGAGAAGATAAAGAAAAAAATTCAAGGAACTTATAAATCTACATGGAGAAGAGAATTTGCATATACAAAACATTGGAGTCAGAGCACAAGGCAGTATATGCTTAGGTATCAAGATAAGTGCCCCTCAGGAACCTCAGCATCCTTCCTTCCTCCCTCCCCCAAATCTCCCTTTCCTTTTGTGTATTGTACTCTTCTGTTAGGTTGCAAGCTCCTTGGTGTAAGGTATTTTCTTTCTTTTTCACATCAGTATTCCCAGACCTTAGTACAGTGCCTGCCTAGCACATAGTAAGTGCTTAATAAATGTTTGTTGACCTGCTGACTACTATGTGCCTGAAACCACACTGGTCATTGGAGATAAAAAGACAAAACCAGAAATGGACCCTGTCTTCAAAGTGGGTATATTCTCATGGGTGATGGCTTATGCTTTATGCTTACAGAGTGTCTTGTACATTGTAAGTGCTTAATTCAGACTTGACCGACTGACAAAATACATAAAATTCAATGGCTGTTATTATCCTAATAACAATTCTGTGACAAGTATATAAATATTACTATATTTATAAATATTACTATTCCCATTTTATAGATAAGGGCACTGAGGCACAGAGAAGTTAAACATTTGAAATCCAGAGCCCTTTTCCCTTCAGTCCATTTCTATCCTGATTTGGAAACCCCTTTTCACCTTCTGACAGGGTTCCTTAGGACACAATTCCAAAATCCTCATCATTATCATGGGAATCTGTCTCTAGTTCTAGCACAATTCAGAATGCCAATATTTGGTGCTATGCTTCCTGTTAAATATCAGTGAACTGGAAAGTGATAAATAGTAACAGTTTCACAGACTCCCAGAATCCTGTGTGTATGTGCTTGTGTGTGTGTGTGTGTGTGTGTGTGCGTGTGTGTGTGAGGAGTCTAAGTTAGAAGGAGAGGAGATCTTGGTTGTGCTGGCTTCCAAGACCTGCCACTGGGGTCTTATGGGTAGAAAAGTTCATTGTATAGACCATTGATCTTCTCTCACTTGAGAGGCCCCCAGCTGGCCTCTGCCTCAGCCTCTATGGCCAAAGCAATATCTATCATCCTTTATAAATCTAGCACCATCCCTGCCAACAGGCAGTGCAAGACATTTTCTGTTCTACTATCTGCCAACCAAATGGCCCCGCAGCATAAGGTTCCAAGTTTCCTCAGTCTAATAAAACTCAGCTAAATGAAGCAATGGTGCCATGAAATCTGCATTTATCTTGTGCACCTGATACTTCCCATCACAATGATGCAGTAGTTACCTAATGTCAGAACATGGTTGGGCTCATTAGGAAGGCATAAAGACAACTGAAAAGAGAGTAGTTGTGAAGGCTGAATAGAAGCAGGAGCAGTCTGAAATCCCCAGTCAGCCCTGAGGAATGGTTGGAGATGAAGTCACTTTCAAAAGAGGGAGGGAAGGGAAGTCAGTACATAGAATGTTCCAGATGATCAGTTACAGACTAGGAGATCATAATACTGATGGACCACCTGTGCAATTAGGTTAATAGGTATCCCCACTTTGGAGGGATGGGCCTTATCTCCAGCTAGTCTAGTTGTATCACCAGAACAGCCTCTGGGGAGGCTGGATATCTGTTTCATTGCCCATGATTTTGTATGTCTCTCTCCCAGGGGCACACATTTTTTTTACTTACATAGGTTTTAGGCTGCATTGAAGAATTTATTTTATACATTATGCTCAGAATTACTGTTTGTCTGAAGGTAACAAGTGTGTATATTAATATACCCATATGAAAATGTGTCCCCAGAGGCTAGTGATGGCTTTGATAGTTTCAGGAAAATTAGGAGAAAAAGTCTGTACATTAGTGAATTTTAGTTTCGTGGACAATATGCGTACTTTTCATAAAAGAATCAAAGTAATCTTTTTATTTCCTTTCTCTGAACTGATACCCACAATGGTGTATTGTGCCAACTAGGCATCTAAGAAAGTTTTCTTAATTTGAACTGCATTAATCCCAGCCCTCTGGAGGTTTGCTAGCTGTACTCAGAAGAAAAAATGGATAATGAGCATCTCGATTACCCTAAAAAATTGAAGTCCTACCCAAAAGTCTGTCATACCTCATTCCTCTTTAACACAAGACTCATTCACTTTTGAATCCCTGTTTCATTTGGGGTCTGTCTTAGGCCACTTAGCCCCTTGGCTCTCCAATTGTTTTATGACTATTGGTCCTGTTTCTGCAACTAGAGTTTAAGTAACTTGAAGGAAAGAATTATGTCCTAGTGCCTAGTACATTGTTAATACACGTAGGTGCTACGTGGCCTACTAACCAGGGCAAAAGGTAGGAAGGGAGGATGAGGAGTAGCTTGGGACAGAACTGGAGACCATGCTTTATATCAATCATGTGAAAGCTGGAGGGATATTTAAAATTGTGAGGAATATGTGTGTGTGAGTGTGTGTGCATAACAGTATATTTGTGTGCAAGTATATATAGAGAGCTAGAATTAACTTTAAGTAACTGAAGACCTACTGTGTAGATTTATCATGTTTGTAAGTTAATAAACATTTACTAAGTATCTAAGTGATGGGGATACAAAGACATACAAAAGACAGTTCCTAAGCTAATGGAGCTCTCTGTCTAATGGGAAAGGCAACCTGCAAAGAATGATATACAAACAAGATACATGCATATACATATGCCCATATATACATGAACATATACACATATACATATGTATAGATAAATATACTATATGTCTTATTTGTATATCATTCTTTGCATGTTATCTGTATACTTATATACTTGTATGCATATGATAAATTTATGTGTGTATACATAAATTAGGTGGCACAGTGGATAGAGTGCTGGGTCTGGAGTGAGGAAGACTAGAGACCCAATCCAATCTCAGACACTTATTAGCTATGTGACCCTGGACAAGTCAAGTTAACTCTATTTCCTCAGTTTTCCCATCTGTAAAATGAACTGGAGAAGGAAATCTCAAACCATTCTAGCATCTTTGCCAAGAAAACCCCAAATGGGGTCACAAAGAGTTGATCATTAATGAAATGTCTGAACAACAAAATGATAAATTAAGTATAGCTTCAGAAGGTACAAGAACTAAGAAAGTAGAGATTTTAGCTGGAACTTGAAGGAATCCAGGAAAGCCAGGATCTGGAGATGAGGAAGGAGAACATTCCAGACATGGGATACAACCGGAGAAAATGCCCGGAGCTGAAAGCTGGAGTGCCTCATTTGATGAGTAGCAAGGAGGCCAGCATTACCGGATCTCTCTCTGAGCTTGAACCATTAATGACTACTCTTTGGATCTTCACATTCAATCTGATGCACATCCATTTAAATACAGTGCTGTCTTGCTCACATCTTTCTGTTTCTCTCCCTAAAATAAAAGTTGCATGAGAAGCTTTGTCAAATGCTTTACTAAAATTTAAGTAAACTATTCAGTTTCCCTCTATTCTACTAATCTAGTTACTCTATTGGGAGAAAAAAAGGAAATGAGATTAGCCTGAGAAGACCTATTTTTTAATACAACCATATTGGCTCTTAGGAAGCATCACTTCCTTTTCTACATATTTACTAATGATTCCTTTAATAATGTATTCTTGCACAGAGGTTTTTAATGGATTTTATTTGTTTCTTCTTGGGTATGTGTGTCACTGACCCAGTGGTATGCTGATAAATGTTTAAAAAATAACTTTGGGAGGGGAATGTATTTCTGACACATTTTTAAGTTAAATATGATTTACTAACATTTTCTACAATATTTTCTTAAGTCTAGATAATCAACAATACAAGAAACTAAATCTAGATTTGGATCATTCACAGATTTCAGAAATTTAAGTGCTCACTGTGAAATGTTAATAATTTGTTCACTCCTGCAGGTATAAGTAGATTCCAGCATTTCCCTATATGGACCCCTTTTGCACTTCTCCTGAAGCCTATGGAGTACTCATAATATTTTTTAAACAATTGAACAAAATTCTAATTTCCATTTAGAGGTTAGTGAATGTAAAGGTGTTTTTCTTTTTTCCCATCCAAGTTCCCCTGCCTCCCTGAAACTTCCCTCATGCATCCTAGGTTAAGAGCTCCTTATCTAGGACTTTGCCAGGAATTCAAGTCAAGCTTACTGGACTATAATTTGCATTATTAAGTGGCATCTTATTGGCACTTGAGAGTTATCATGCACTTGACATGTATTATCCGATTTGTTCTTTCCAACAATCCAATGAGGATGCACAAGTATTGACATCTCACTGTTACAAATTGTAAGGGGTGCTGACCGCCACGTCATCTGGGATGCCACACTGACGGACATCAGGTAAACTGAGTCCAGTGCAGGGAAGGGTGAACAAGATGGCGCTGGAAGGGACATCCCCACCCCTGGTTTGTTTTTGTCACTATAGTTCCAGCTTGTGCTCATTACTATAGCTTCAGGTTTGTTTGTATGTGTTACCATGGTTCATTGGGCTGGCTGGCAGAGACTATATAATCAGAGTGCTTGCTTGAATAAATCAGAGTTGCTTCATGACCCGCTCTCCTGCCTCATTCTTTTACTTGTGAGTTCCACAGGAGGACGAGCAGCCTGCTGGTCAGGCATAAGACTTGTTCCTCTTGGTGTGCTATGCCGTTACCATAGCAACGAATGATAAAATTAAGAGTCAGAATTATTAAGTAACATTCTCCAAATCATACAGTTAACAAGTAGGAAAGCTGGGTCTCAAATTTAGGTCTACTTGATTTTAGATCCAGTGTTATTATTACACCACTGAGCATATCCCCCATTGTGGCTGTTGGCATGCCTGAACCCTGGGAAATCAGTAATAGTTTGAAAATTATTTCATGTCCTCTAACTGTCTGATGACTGAAATTTCCTTTTCTCTTTCATGCCTCATCATGTCTCCTGGTTAGGAATTTAATAAATTCTCCTGTGACTAGGAGAAGGGTTTGAAGGACCACCACCACCACCACCACTACTACCACCACCATCACCCTTCCCCAGATCAGGATAGTACATCCAAAAAGTGTCTACCAAAATTATTGTGAGTGACTGAAGAGACACATAGTTATAAGTATTAAAAGTAAACCTTGGTCAGTGTAAGAGCTGCTACATTCTCCATTCAATAAAAAAACACAGGCTGTTATGGGTAAGTGAAACTGGAAATGTTTGGAATGGATCCGGAGAATGAATCATCTGCTGACAAATCCTGCCTTTTTTTTGACCTTTCCATGCCATAACCTAGTCTAGAGTTACATCCAAGGTAAAGTAACTTGCAGCCTGAATTCCTTTCCCAGAATGCAAAGCAAACCTGAATTTGCAACCCAAACAGGGCCCAGCCTAGAAGGTCAGTGTCTTCTATGTGCTAGGAGGGCATAAATAGCAAGCAAATCCTTTCTGAATTTAAAACACGCACACACAAACACACACACACACACACACACACACAAATGCCACTATTCTACCAAGGGCATAGTTGTTTAGCAAAGTTCACTTCTTTTCCCAAGAAAGAGTATGAAATAATGCTGACATAAGTTGCACGCAGAATTTTAAAATTGCCAATAAAACCAAAGTGAATGACACAAATCGCCTAATTCATTATGAACCAGGAAGTATCTAGTTTATTTCTCATCCTGTTCTACAACTAAAACGGACAACTAATGTCAAAATATAAGGTGGAGAGAAGTTCTCATGTTTCATAATGCTGAATCTTTTCCAAATCAGTTCTTGCTTCGTTGAGGCAACATCAAGGTGAAGTATGACATGCCTATCAGGTTACTTGTAAAGTAAAAGCCATATTAACTCTCTGATCTCTCCCCTGTAGAATCCAGTGAGTTTTTAGACTGGCCTTTGAATTCATCGGTACTGGATATTCCTGGTTAAAATACAAACAAATCAAAATTTCCCTTTGCCATTGCATATTGGAGCATCTTCTCAGTCGGTTTCTATGACAGGCAAGACTTGAAATGAGGTCTTCTTGATTCTGAGGCCAGCTCTCTAACCACTACACCACAGCTGGTACTTGCAGAAACTACTAAGAACTAACTAATCATGATAATAAAAATAATTCACATTTTCTTAACTCTTCTGAATTTATAAAGATAGATTGCTTAGATAGATAGATAAACAGGCAGATAGATATATATGACAGACATATAGAAAGATAGAAAGATGATAGATGGATAGATACAACAACATAGGGCATTTTGTTGTTGTTGCAATAGGTACATATTCCTTTTTAATCTCTCAAACTTTTTTTTTTTGTTTTGTTTCTTTCTCTTAAAGACCAAACTTAATCCCAAATCACTCTGGTCCCAGATCAAGTGCTACTTGTTCACAGTTTGAGCCCCGATTGGCTCAAAATGAAAGTAAATAAAAATTGTTTCTCTTTTGGCCAGAAACTGTGAGGGTCTTCCCCTCCCAGATCTATCTTTTTTAAAAGAGGCCATTGTTTGCTTCATTTTTTTAACTGTTTATTTATTTTTAGTTTTTAACATTCATTTCCACAAAACTTTGAGTTCCAAATTTTCTCCCCATCTCTCCCCTCCCCCAATCCCATAATGCATTGCATTCTGATTTCCTCTTCCACCAATCTGTCCTCCCTTCTAATACCCCCCCTTCCCCTATCCCTATCCTCTATTTTTAGTTTTCGAAGTTCATTTCCGCAAAATTTTGAGTTCCAAATTTTCTCCCCATCTCTCCCCTCTCCCTACCCCATAATGCATTGCATTCTGATTACCCCTTTCTTCAATATGCCTTCCCTTCTATCACACCTCACCTTCCCCTTATCCCCATCTTCTCTCTTATCTTGTAGGTTAAGATAAATTTCTATACCCCATTACCTGTATTTCTTATTTTCCAGTTGTATGTAAAAACAATTCTCAACATTTGTTCCTAAAACTTTGAGTTCCAACTTCCCTTCCTTCCTCCCTCCCTACTCATCCCCACTGAGAAGGCAAGCAATTCAATATAGGCTATATATGTGTAGTTTTGCAAATGACTTCCATAATAGTCATGTTGTGTAAGACTAACTATATTTCCCTCCATCCTATCCTGCCCCTCATTTCTTCCATTCTCTCTTTTGACCTTCTCCTTCCCCAAGTGTTGACTTATAATTGCTCCCCCCTTCCATTTTCCCTCCTTTCCATCATCCTTCTACCCTGCTTATCCCCTTCTCCCCTACTTTCCTGTAGTGTAAGATAGGTTTTCATACCAAATTGAGTGTGTATGTTATTCCTTCCTTGAGTCAAATGTGATGAGAGTAAGTTTCACTCTTTCCCTCTCACCTCCCCCCTTTCCCCCTCCATTGGAAAAGCTTTTTCTTGCCTCTTCTATGAGAGATAATTTGTCCCATTCCATTTCTCCCTTTCTCCTCCCAGTATATTCCTCTCTCACCCATTAATTTTATTTTTTTAGATATTATCCCCTCCTATTCAACTCACCCATTGGTCTCTGTCTATGTCTGCGTGTGTGCGTGTGTGCGTGTGTGCGTGTGTGCGTGTGTGTGTGTGTGTGTGTGTGTGTGTGTAATCCCTCCAACTACCCAAATACTGAGAAAAGTTTCAAGTTACAAATATCATCTTTCCATGTAGGAATATAAACAGTTCAACTTTAGTAAGTCCCTTATGATTTCTCTTTCCCATTTACATTTTGATGCTTCTCTTGAGTCTTGTGTTTGAAAGTCAAATTTTCTTTTCAGCTCTGGTCTTTTCATCAAGAATGCTTGAATGTCCTCTATTTCACTGAATGACAATTTTTCCCCTCAAGTATTATATACTCAGTTTTGCTGGGTAGGTGATTCCTAGTTTTAGGCCTAGTTTCTTTGACTTCTGGAATATCCTACTCCAAGCCCTTTGATCCCGTAATGTAGAAGCTACTAGATCTTGTGTTATCCTGATTGTATTTCCACAATACTCAAATTATTTCTTTCTACTTGCTTGCAATATTTTTTCCTTGACCTGGGAACCCTGAAATTTGGCTACAGTATTCCTAGGAATTTCTCTTTTTGGATCTCCTTCAGGAGGTGATCAGTGGATTCTTGCAATATTTATTTTGCCCTCTGGTTCTAGAATATCAGGGCAGTTTTCCTTGGTAATTTCATGAAAGATAATGTCTAGACTCTTTTTTTGATCATGGCTTTCAGGTAGGCCCATAATTTTTAAATTGTCTCTCCTGGATCTATTTTCTGGGTCAGTTGTTTTTCCAATGAGATATTTCACATTATCTTCTATTTTTTCATTCTTTTGGTTTTGTTTTTTAATTTCTTGGTTTCTCATAAAGTCATTAGCCTCCATCTGTTCCATTCTAATTTTTAAATAACTATTTTCTTCAGTGAGATTTTGAACTTCTTTTTCCATTTGGCTAATTCTGCTTTTTAAAGCATTCTTCTCCTCATTGGCTTTTGAACCTCTTCTGCCAATTGAGTTAGCCTATTTTTAAAGTTGCTATTTTCTTCAGCATTTTTTTGGTTCTCCTTTAGCAAGTTGTTGACTCACTTTTCATTATTTTCTTGCATTGCTCTCATTTATTTTCCCAACTTTTCTTCCACCTCTCTTACTTGATTTTCAAAAAATTTTTTGAGCTCTTTCATGACCTGAGACCATGGCATATTTATTTTGGAGGTTTTGGAAGCCTTGACTTCCTCTGAAGGTATGCATTGTTCTTCTTCATCTGAAAGGATGGAAGAAAATACCTGTTCACCAAGAAAGTAGCCTTCCATAGTCTTATTTTTTCCCTTTTTTGGGCATTTTCCCAGTCAGTTATTTGACTTTTGAGTCCTTTGTTAAGAGGAGGGTATACTCTGGGAGACCTGTAAGTTCTGAATTCCTTCAAGGTGGCACAATCAAAGGAGAGGAGTTTACTCCTCTCCTGGCCTGCACACTGGTCTGGGAGCAACCAAAAACTTTTCTGCCCAGAATCTGCAAGTAGGAGAATTCCCTCTCCACAACTGCCTCCATCTCTGCCAGCCTCACATGTGCTCCTCCTCACTCCTGGGCCAGGCTTGCAGCTGAGATTCAGATCAGCTGCTTAATTCTTCCAGGGTCTTTAGACAGAGGGCTTCACAAATAGATGTTGCTGCTGTCCACCATAGCTAATGCCTCCCTCACCACCACCTGGGAGTGAGGCCAGGGGAGGAACTTGCTCCCTTGTCACCCCGTTGAAAAAGTTTTCTCACTGACCTTTGAAGTTGTCTTTGGCATTTGTGGGTTGAGGGATCTGAGAATAGTGGCTGCTACTGGGGATTCCACCCCTGAATCCTGGTCTGGTCCTGTTTCTCCCAGTACCACACAGCAAAGGCTGGGATGTGTTCCACTCCATGCCTGGTACGATATATGTTTCCTGTCAGCCTTCCAGGCTACCTTGGGCTGGGAATCTCTTTCACTTTGTTGTTGTGTGGCTTCTACTGCTCCAGAATTTGTTTAGAGTTATTTTTACAGATATTTTATGGGCTGTGGGGAAAGAGCTAGAGTATGTGCATCTTTCTCCTCTGCCATCTTGGTTACTCCATCTCTTTGCTTCATTTTTTTAAAGCCTTAATCACTGAATGGGCACTACTTCAATCAAACTGAAATCTGTTAAAGGCCTTAGCTTGAAAAGACCAAAGTCTCCCACTGCCTCCTGGTCCATCTCCAGTTGTTCTGATCTGTGTCTTGCCACTGAACCCAGATGACTCCAAAGGAGAAAGTGAGGCTGGTGACTTTGCACAGCCTTCCCTCGCTTCAATATAATTCACTTGTGTGTCATGGCATCACCTCCCTGATGTCATGGTCCTCTTCAAGAATGAAGAACAAACAGCAATAGAGATACATATAAAAGCAAAAAAAAGAAAAAGTACTCTGCCTCTCTATTCACTCCATTCTTCTCTAGGCTCCATTCTTAATTCTCTGGTATTCCTTCTCTACCATCATGAAACAACCTTGGAAGATCACCCTATCCCTGTGATCCATTTCTCTGATTGGTCATATTTTTCCAGCATGACTTTACAGGTACCTCTCCCACTCACTCCACCTTTCAGCTTCATTTTATGTTATTTTGCCCCATTAGAATGTCACTTCTTTGAGGACAACAACTATTTTTGTTTTGCTTGTCTTTGTATTGCAAACCCTTAGCAAAGTGTCTGACAGAGTAAGCCCGAGTAAATGCTTGTTGACTTATAGCTTATATTCTAATGGATGAAGATAAGACTTGAAAGAATTAGAGGAAGGGAGGAGGAGAGACTGGTACCCAACTTGGGGCATGATGAGGAAACTGCAGGAAGTGGCATTGCAGCCTGATTTCATTGGGAAGGCAAGGCCCAAGATGAAACCTGGTTTTGAACAGGGTGGAAGATGGTTGAAAGTGAGATCATCATGAGGAGATGATGGGCTTTCTGCATAAATTATCTCATTTGATCTCACAATAACTCTGAGAGGTAGATGCCATCATTTTATAGGTGAGGAAACTGAGCATCAGATAGATTAAATGATTTGCCCAGCGTTAGACAGCTAGTATTTAAACTCACCTGGATTTAAAACCATGTCTTCCTTACTTGAATACAGCTGAGTGGCTCAGTGGATAGAGTGCTCTGCCTAAAATCAGGAAGACCTGAGTTCAAATCTCACCTTTGACACATTTGTATCCTGAGGCAAGACATTTAACCTCTGTTTGGCTTAATCTACTGGAGATGAAATGGCAAATCTCTCCAGTATCTTTTGCCAAGAAAACTCTATGGACAGTATTGTTGTGTTATGGTCCATAAGGTCACAAAGAGTCAGACATACTTAAATGACTTAACAACATCTTCACTTCATACTCTTAAGTTCTATGCAATACACCAAGTTGGTATGTGTGTACAAGCATGGATTTTGCATGTAAATATGCACGCATGTAGCCAAAGAATTGACCTCAGGACCATCTGTGTTTAAGGCCCACTTCTGCCATGTCCTGGCTGTTTGACTCTGACCAAGTCATATAATATCTCGGTGCCTTCAGGCACACATCTATATTGCCCTTAGGCAAATGACTACAAAGTGCTTATTAGCATTGTGAAGAGACAGTTTCCTCATCAAGAGTTCTATACACACACATTCATAAATACGTGTATACACATATGAGCTCATTTTATCTCTATGTATATGATTATGTGTGCCTCAAGGTAATTTAAATAAAGTTGGTTTTTTTTTCATTGGAGGAAATTCTGTTTTATTGCACTCTGGTGAGATAAAGAACATCATTGCTTCTGTGGTCTTCTTTGTAATTTCCTATACCATCCACAAGCCCCAGTGATGTAATTTCTAATAAAGCAGCATATTTATAAAGACATTAAGGAAGTACAATATTGAGATAAGCTTGTGCGGGTAGAATCAGATCGGTATCAGTCACTTCCCAATGCCACCTCTGGGGGACTGTTTTAGCTATAGCTCACTAGGATTAGAAGGACGGGGTGCTGAAGAATTAGTTACATGCTTTTCAGAATTCCTCCTGGGATGAAGGGATCTTATTGGTATAGTCATTTCAAGCAGCCCTTCTTGTGGAAACAGCATGCAGCTTCTGGTATGGTGAAATCCTGGAGGAGAGAATGCTAGCCTTTACAATTAAAGAACAGTGATTCAGTACAGCTGGCAAATGTTTCAGTTAAAGTTTTGTATCCTCAGTCCCTTTCTCATAGACATCTATGCCCAATATCTTGTTGGGTTTTTTTTTTTATTTTTACAGTTTTTTATTTATTTTCTTCCCCTTTTTGCATCCCAGACTCTGAAAAAAAAAATAAGCTGATGAAAGACAAAACCCTTATAACAAATATGCATAATCAAGCAAAACTAACTGATGTTAGCCAGGTCTAACATGAGTCATAGTCTGTATCTTCTGTCAGGAAGTAAGAAGTATAGATCATCAACACTCTCTTCAGTCTACTAGAGTAACTATTGGTTATTGCATTGATAGGAATTCTTATATTTTTCAAAGTTGTTGTCTTTCCAGTTTTGAGTGGAGGACACTGTGATAGCTATTGAAAGAGGTGAGAAGAAATTCAGAAAAGAAATTATAGAAAATAATGTCGATATAATAGTGAATTTTAAATTTGCAAACAGACTAAAAAATCCTATACACCACTTAATGCAAAGTGCATTGAACTATATTTTCAAGTCTCCTTGCGTTGAGATGTGGCCTATCAGATAACTGAATGGAATAGTGCTTCATTCTTAAGATATAACAACGTATAGGGGTGAGGGAGGAGGTAAAACAAATTCCTTTATAAAATATGATGTGCTGGTATGGGCACATGTACTTAATGCATCCTATATTATATTAGGGCTACATCTCTCAGAAGTGTGACGTGACTTTACTATGCAAAATTATTCAGGATATTCTCTGGCCTGGTAGGTGGAATATGGAATTTAAAGAGAATACAGAATATCTCAGGGTCAACTGTAGATGTACAACAGTGGGGTGAATGAGTTAGTTTCTGCTAAGTGGTAGCTTTGTTAGGATCTTGCTGAGGCTGCTGAGCATGACTGAAGAGATTTAAAGTGAGCTGGAACTGAAAGGAGATTGGTAAAGTAAGTGTAGAGGGTTGGGAGGTATTGCAGGAGAGGAAAGTGAAGAGGGAGAGGGAGAGAAGACAGCACAACTTCCAATAACAGTACTATATATATTAAACTAGTTCTTTCTTTTCTGTCAGTATTTCATTGATGAGATGGGGTAGGGTAGTATTGAAATGGAGAATTGGTTCAAAATCTACCTTGGAAGCCTGGGCATATAAATAGGTGATGAGAATGCTTAATTTAATTCCTTGCTAATCTGTTTGAATAAATTTTTTTTGCCTACAACTCCCTTAAAGGAGGGCCCATGAACTATGTATTTTAATAGAGACTGACCCAAAGAATACTTTGAATCTAAGTGTCTCTTTCAAAGAATTGTATTGAGGTGACCTCCAGACTACAACTTACAATGATTGAATGATTATGTATTACTTTGTACACCACTTATACATACCTGGTCTATTGGCCAGATGACAACAAAGCACAGGAAAATTTAATTCTATAATAACAGGTGATGTTTTTTTTTCCATTGATCTACATATTCCTCACCCTCCCACATGCAGTTTAGCAGAGGTGCTAATAAGCTGAAATAACCAAAGATAGGAAATAATGAAAAAGGGGAGCTATAAAGGGACCAATAAAGCTATAAACCAGGAAATCAGTAGATAATATTTAAGAATTGCATTTTTTTTTGTTTGGGTTTTTTTTTTTTGGTTATGTTGGGTTTTTCTTTGGGGGAAGGGATCAGTGTAATGTGATGTAATATAGCGAACATCAGTCTTGGATCAGACTCTAGTGCCACTAACCTTGGGCAAGGGATTTAATTTTTCTGTATAAAGAATAAGAGGCAGCAGATGGCTGTGCCTGGCAGCCACAATTTGCCAACAGGTATTCATTACCATTGATTATGATAGCTATTGCAGAACTCCAAGAGGTCAGTTCAGTGTTAGTTATTGCATGATGGAGGAGAAGACTTGGAGAGCTAACCTCCCAAGTGGTAGTGATGGTGACTCTGTTAAAGACACAGAGTTTGTGACTTCAGGTCCCAAGCTCTCCCTATCCACTGCCCTGACTAGCTGCCTCAGTGCCCACCATGTGCCAGGCACTATGCTAAGGGCTGGGATTACAGACACAAAAATGAAATAGTCCTTACCCCCAAGGGGCTCACATTCCCTTAGGCAGGACATCAATGGTATGTGTAGAGTATATATTTTTAGAGGTAATTTGTGGAGGGAGGGCACTAAGGTTTGTGGGCATTCAGGAACAGTTTGGTGGAAAAGTGGGTGCCTGACTTGAGTCTTGAAGGGAACTAGTCAGTCTAAGATGTGGAGGTAAAGAGGGAATATGTCAGTGTCAAGGTAAAGAATGGAGAGATGGATGGAATGTCGTGTGTGAGGGACAGTTAAAAGATAGTTTGGTTGTAACATAAAGTGCAGGAAAGGGAGGAAAAGGTGGATTGAGGGTAATGAAAGACTTTGGATTAAGAAAAGAATTTGTATTTTAACCAAAGTGCAATAGAGAGACATCCAAATATACTGAACATCAGTATAGCTGTGAAGAGTGAAATGTGAAAATGGAGAAGAAAGTGAGAATAATATGGATATATATATATGAGTGTAACGTGAATCATTCATTCTGTGTTTGCACTGTGCTGAGTAGGAGGAAAGGAATCTTTTCCTTTGGGTGTGGAATCCTAAAGTTACTTCTAGACATATTTAGGACTTCCCAAATAAGGATTTGTGGCATCAGTCATGTTTGGTTACATAACAAGTCTGTTCTTCCCTGAGTCCTAGTGCCAAACAAACACATACACTATATATGTGTATATATAAATATATAGATATATGCACACACATACATAGGTGTATTACATATAGACATACATATGTCTACCCATACATGTATGCGTATGCATGTGTAGTATATAGATTGTTACACAAACATATGTATAGACTAGGAGTCACCTCAATATAGTTGTTTATAAATGACACTGGTTCAATGAGCTCTTTGAATTAGACTCTATTAAAATTTATAACTCGAATCCTCTTTTGAAAGTTTTTGCAAAGTAGATAATATACACATTTAAGTAAAAAATGTTTAATGAAAGAGAGCAGCTATAGGAAAAACTGTGACATTTTCATGGACTGGGATGATGTTTGGCTCTGGCCAGATTTAATATCTGAGATTCAGGAGAAGGGAAAGGGACCTACCCCATGGGTTCTTTGTTTTTACATCTTTAGGAAGAAACGGTTGGACTAAATGATCTCTCAAATCCCCACAAGTATGAGGATTCTACAACTCCTTCTCATAAATCTCTTTCCCATCCAAAAACTTCAGGCTTCCCCAAATCTTGTTGACCATTAGATTGAAAGTTGATCATAGACCACATAATCTGAGCTTTTTAGAGAGGAATATAGGTTGGAGGAGACACTTGTTCAATTTCCTACCTTCTTTCATTTATTCTCTGTTCGAATTTAGAGGGACAAAAAACCTTGATATTAGCTATTCTTTTGATGTTAGATATGTTTTTTTCTAGATTAACATGGAAAAGTAGGACATCTGCAGCACTTCAGAATCTACTTTGCCTCTTCTAAAGTAAGAGAATGAATTTATCTCTTTGGGGAGATTCAGTTAATTACATGAGCACTGAACTCACTCTAGGAAATGTAGTCAACATTTCTCTACAATTGACTATCAAGTATGTCCCACCATAATATCTAATTACATACAAGACTACATCAGTTAAAATATATTAAGCCAATTCTACATGTAATAATAAAAAAGGAGCATTCACAATCTGTGAGAAATCACTCATTTTGACAGCTGATATTATAGATTAAGAAAGACAGGAGGTATCTTACACTACTGTAAGAAATGATAATTGGGCTTAAATCCCTTACAGGCTTTATGAATAAGTTGCTAGGCATGTTCCATTCTATTTATACATTTGGGAAATTCTTGAATCAAGATCTGTAAAATAAAGGGTATGTAGAAATAGCACGTAGAATACTTCATATTGTTTGGAATGCATCTCAAATATTCTGGATCTAGAGTAATTCCAGAATACAAAAGGTTTTCAAGATTGTCTCAGAGCAGACTTAAAACTTACTTGACTTGCTTTTCATAGTCATTCAAGCCTGGACTTAGATTTCTGGGATTATTGAAGACAAGATGCAAGGCTGATCAAGAAGCATTTATTAAGCACTTAGTGCCAGTAAGAAGCACTGGGAATACAGTCAGAAGCAGAAAGACTACCTTAACAAGTTTACATTTTACTTGCAGAAGACAATCTATAAAAGGAAGCTAAAAATCAAGCGGGTAGGTCAGGGCAAGGAGCAAGTTGGGCAGTGAACAAGGGAGAAGTATGATACAGGAAGGTTCGGAGAATCAATAGAAGATCATAGAGAGGAATTTAGCCATGGTCATCCCAGGTGGTTTCCTTTAAATGGAGGTTCTGGGAGGAAGCAGACAATCACAAGAAGGGTCCCAAGGACTGGAGGTATAATTCTAAGATGAGAAGGTCCAGAGGGGAATAAACTTTGCAGGGCAGAAAGAAACTGTGGCATGGCAGAAAATACCTAGAATCAGGGGAGCCTGAAGAACAGTGGAGACAAGACAAGTACAGATTCATTCTGGTCAACATTCCCATTCTGGGATCTGATCCTAAACTAAGCTGGTTTCTGAAGATGTCTTGAGGACAAGACTCATGTACCTTCTCTTACCTTCCTCCATTTGTCATACTCAGTTGCTTTCTTACTCCCACCTTAAAGACTTCTCCATTTATTATAGCCTTGATCCTCTAGATCAGGTAGTTATGTTAAACTCATATAGAAATGGATGCCTGCCATAGCATGTAAATTTAGAAAACCACAAATTAACATAATCTATATTGTATTGTATTTCTTATTAAACATTTCCCAAATTATATTTTAATTTGACTCCAGAATTGGACCATGAATTTGACACCTGTGATCTTGATTCCTTGAGCACTCCATACCCCACCACTGGCATTTAATTCTGTACCATCTTATAGCATCTCTTGTCTGTTAGTCTTTCTTCTCCACTGGATTAGAAACTCTTTGAGGGTGGATCCCCTACAGTAACTACCTATACGGTACAAACAAATAGTAGGCTCTCAGTAATTACTAGTCATTAGATCACAACAGTTTGGAAAATCAGGAGAGAGCATGGGACTGGTTTTAAAGTTCTGGGAGTCATCTGCACAGAGATAACAATGAAAGTGCTGGGAGCATATAAGATTACCAAGAGTTAAAGAAGCATCGCAGGACAGAACCTTAACTCACAGTTAAGAGGCTATGATGTGGATGATGACCTAGCAAAGAATACTAGAAGTGACCAGATGATTTGAAGATAAATCAGGAATGAATAGTATCACAAAAAGCAGAATGAGGAAAGTATTTAGAAATAGGGGATAGTCAGCAATATCAGTAAGAGGAAAGGGAATAAGCATTTTTATAGCTTCTACTACGTGGGGTGTAGGGTATGCTCAGAGAAGACTAGTACCTCTGGTGTGATGACTTGACGAGCCCTTTTCAGGGCTGCTTTCTACCTTTGATGTCTGCTTATTCCACCCAGCTCTCACCTCTGGCTCCAAGAAGCTGTAACATGCTCAGCAGCCACACCCCAGTAAACCATTTTGGCAGACAGGTCAAACCAACTGGTATCTCAGACCCATTGGTGAGTTAGGGGGGTGTCTACCACAAGCATGTGAAGACTTCTCTTGGTGGAATGGGTGAATGAGAGCAATTTGTTCCAACAGCCATGAAGACAGCTGAAGCAAGTGCTGTGGAGCACTTAGAGCTTGATTAAATATCAAAGACACCAAGGCCATCCACTGCATCCTGAGCCATCATCAGTCATCTTGATAGTGTCCTACCACTGGACTATGTTGACTCTGGGGGATCAAATGAGATCAATGACTTCTTGCAAGTTTGCCTCACTTAAATCCAATTTACATATGAATCCAAAGACATCACCCAGAGCTGGTGTTGGTCTGATCAGCTACAGTTGGACACATTGAAACTTGACTTTATCAGAGTGATGTCATATTGGTCCTCTTTGAGAACAAAGGACAGCAACCAAAAAGAACTATGTACCAGGCACTGTGCTCAGTCCTTACCAGTACCTTACACAGAAACCCTGTGAGGCAGATGCTGCTTTTCTCCCCATTTTATAGTTAAGGAAACTAAGTTAGACAGAGGAGGAGTTATTTACCCAGAGTCACTCCATTCAAAATTGAGAGCATATTTGAACTCGGATCTTTCCGTCTCTGGCTCCATGACTGTAACCACTGTGCCACCTAGCTGTACCTTTCTTCAACTTAAAATACAAATTACCTTTCTGAATAAAGCAAAGCAAACAAACAGAAGCGGCATTAGGTAGATAGGCCTTCCCTTTAGTTGTCAGGTGTTCCTTTCATACAGCACTCCTTTGAAGGTTGGTTAACACTAACATGTACTTTTAATTGAGCTACCACAATAACTATAAATCATTTCAATTAACATTAACTTCTATTGTGGCAGATATAATTAAGAATACATATGTGACGATTTCTGCCTTTTATAATGAGCCTTCCTGGTAATCACTATTGGAACTACAGTATTAAGTATAATTACTAAGTAATCTAGGAGACCATAGCATTACTTTGTAATTATATCATATTTTCCCAAGCATAAAACATGGGGTTACTTTCTAAGTAAAGCACCATAATGACATTTAGCAATGTGTGACATTTTTTGATGAAACTGTTTCCACAAAGTGGGAATCAACTTCTATAATCTTTGTATTTGGGATATTTCAAACTACAGGAAAATCAACCACCAAGGTAAGTTCTCAAAAGGAACATATCTCTTACTTTTAAATATCTTTTTCAAACATTTTGAAAAAAATTGTCTAAATTCAGGATCATTTTATTTTGGGGCCAGAAACATTCCAGATGTCATTAGGTCTCTATATTAAAAAGTGAGTCTGTATTCCGTATTGTGGAATGGGATTTCTAAAAACAGCCCTAGCATAGTCTACAGTGAATTTTTTGGCAGGAAGCTTGAAGAGCACAGTAAAATCTTCTGGACATATTTTCCAAAAACATTTTGAGCTAAGATAACTTGCTGTATAGCAGCTGCTGGACACATATTCGAAAAGATCTTTGTGAAAACATATTTCCCTAAGCAGCAACTATGTGACCAAGTTTCTCAACCACCCATTCCATCATCCATGGACAAAACATACACATAGATTTTCCAAGAATAGCTCAGAACGAAGAAGGAGCTTCCCTCAAAGTCAAGAAACCCAAATTTAACAGGCATTTATTAAGTATGCACTGGGTGCATGGAAGTGAGCTAAGTGATAGGTTCAAACATAAGTAAAGGTAAACAGAGCATAATCCCTACTCTCAAGTGTCTAATAGCTTAATGGGATATTGAGGGGCTGAGAGATACAACATGTCTACAAAAATATTATGATGCAAGGTAGAATTCACTGGAGGCAAAGCAGAGATAAGAAAAATTCTCAAGCAAGCAAAGACTGAGAGTTTACCTTATACCCACCATTGTGCTAGAGGAGAGTATAGAGGGATGCTACAGAGTATGTATATAATATGTTCCCCAGCCACAAAATATCTTCCAGTGTAAGTGGAATAAAAAAGATGGATACACATTAAAGACATCAGAGAACAAGACAGCATGAGAAATTGTCTGACACTGGTAACTGGTAACTGGTCAGTTATATCATGTTCTACTTGTGAAGAATGGATAATAGAAAAATTTAAGGAGAACAAACTCTTGAGATGATGACAGAGGAGAGCCTAGAACCTTGGTAATCTGTCTCTTAGTCAAGGTTTTGTTGTAATTTTGTTGTTTGTTTGGTTTGGATATTTTACATTTTACCACATGGTTTCATTAGGGAAAGCCTTCTCAAAGAAGATAAAATTTAAAGTAAATATATGCAATCCCAAATTGATGTAATCATAAAAGGCCGAGATATTTCAATTGAACTAATCTGTTAACCAGCTGAGCAAACTAAGTATTGAGAAAATTTCCCACAATTTCGCCTCAATGTATGAACATGTCTTTAATCAATTCAGAATGATTATAGACTTAGTGGTCATTGGAGGAATGGAGATGTTGCTGCATAGGGAACATCTTGTAAATGGCTGTGTGGAAAAAACTAGTTAATTAGTGTTAGAGGACTCCATGTTTGGGAGCTGAGGATTTCAGTTTGAGAAGGAAATATTCTTTGTGGGAAGAGATAGTCTCTGTCTCATCTGTCTCTCATTGTATGCCTGTTTTTATGTGTGTGTGTGTGTGTGTGTGTGTGTGCGCGTGTATGTGTGTGTGTGTGTATGTATCTCTGTTTCTGTCTGTCTCTGTGTCTGTCTTTCTGTCCATTTCTCACTCTGAACTAGCCTACCTCTACTAGTCTAACCTAGTTTAATACCACTCTATTTTTTCCTACCTGACTCCCTAGCAGCAGCCTCTTGGTGTCCAGGTTTCTCCCCAACAAGGCCCTAAGGCCTAAAGTCTCTTTTTCCTCCCCTTCTACCATGTACTAAATTTGCTCTGGTGCTTGCCTTAGTGCCAATCATCAAGCTTTTGTTAAATACTTGCTGTGTACCAGGCACTGTGCAAGACCCTGAGGATGCATGCACAAAGAATGAAACAATGCTCCTTACAAGGACCTTATACTCTAATGGGAGTAATAACAAGTGCATATACAAATATACACAGCATAAGTTAACAAATACAGACACAAACAAAGTAGTTAAATACAATGTCATCTGGGAGGAAAGAGATTTGCAGTTGGTGGGGGTCAAGGAAGGCTTCATGCAGAGGTGGCTAGAATGGCTCTTTCTAGTTCTCTGCTGAAGCCAAGTCTTGAAGCAGTGAGCACAGAAATTATCAAGCAAAGATCGGAATAGTGTCCAGTTGTAGGCTGAATTCTCTGCAGGTGGGAAGCTGATATGGGAGAAGGAAAACCTTGATGAGGAGTTCCTCACAAAAAACAGTGAAAAGAGCCCAGGACCCTTTATTTTCGGCTTGACGCTATGCACTGACTGCCCAGCAAAAGAAGAGTAGC
Organism: Notamacropus eugenii; assembly: GCF_028372415.1. Lineage (NCBI taxonomy): Eukaryota > Metazoa > Chordata > Mammalia > Diprotodontia > Macropodidae > Notamacropus > Notamacropus eugenii. The sequence goes on along the minus strand of NC_092872.1, from coordinate 636,841,132 downwards.
CAATCAGGGTCAAGGACATTTACTTCCTTGTACTCTTTATGGGGTGGATTTCATTGTGACAGCCAACAAGGAACTTGGGGGAGGTCTTTTCAATCATCCCCTCTTAAGGGGACACAAGTTATGGATGTTCGTCTAGTTGTTCAGTCATATTCAGTCCTACCTAACACTGCATGGCACTCTTTGGGTTTTCTTGGAAACGATACTGGAATGGTTTGCCATTTCCTTCTACAGCTCATTTTACAGATGAAGAAACTGAGGCAAGCAGGGTTAAGTGACTTGCCCAGGGTCTTGTAGTCAGTAAGTTTTTGAGGCCTGAATTCCTCTCAGGAAGATGAGTCTTCCTGATGAAAGGCCCAACAGTCTTATCTACTGCGCCACCTAGCTGCCCTCACATCCAGTTAGGTATAATTTTCCTTGGGGTCAGTGAGGGGCTGGCATTCAGTTGGTGTTCTCAGTGGGGACTGGAGGTCTACCTCTTCTAAGGGCTCTTATTATACTCTTTAAAGCCAAATTCTCTAACTGCTTGCCTGACTCTTGCTTTTATTTGTTCCAGTTATGGCTCATTTTGCAGTCCATTTTGGATAATGATCCTCTCACCTATTAAAAGAACCAACTATAGATAATAATATTAATAACAACAATAGTTCTTACCAGCATTTATATTGTTCTTACTATGTAGTAGGCACTCTGCTAAATGTTTTATGTTTATTATCGCATTCAATCCTCATGTGAGATCAGTGCTACTACTATCCCCATTTTCCCAAGAAGGAAACTGAAGCAAATAGAGGTTTAATGATTTACCCAGCCTCCCATAACTAGTAGGTGTCTAAGGCTGGAATTCTCTTATTCTGGATTCTGTACCTAGAGTTCTCTCCGCTGCCACCCAGCTGTACTTCCCTAGCAGGCGTTTTTTTTTTTTTGTTGTTGTTGTTGCTGTTATTTTGTTTTTTTAAATTGGAGCTTTCCCAAATAGGTGTTTTACAAACCCTATGATGGTCAGACTGGTGAAAGAATTGCTTGAAAAATCCAGTTGCTTGAAAAAAAACCTTTTGAGAAAGATACCATTGACTCAAAAGTTTTATTTACTTTATAAGTTAAGGTTTCAGTGGATTGGTGATCTAATACTTGTGGGTACTCCCTCCAGTGCTACAAATAACTAACTATTCATCCACGCTTTCTCACCGTCTTTGATCCTTGTCCACATCCTCTCAGAAATTTTCCATAAAGGATCCTCCCCATGTACTAGAGACTGCTTTCATGGACTTTTAAGTGCAATAATTGAGCTGTCCATCTGTTTTATCCCTCACTAGAGTGGCCAGCTTTGGGTTTTGATCACAGAATATAGTCCATCACGGTGGACTACCGATTGTACATCTGGAAGAGACCTTAGAGACTGTTTATGGTCCAATACCCTCAGTTTACAATGAAAAAATTAACATCAGAAGTGGTTTTAAAAAAATATAGCCAAAGTCATATAGATAATGACAGAACAACCCGGATCTGATCCCAGTGCCTTTTGGTTGCAAATCTTGTATTCTTTCCATTGTGCTGCAGGCTTTTTCGTCTTACTTTTCTGGTATTATCTTTTATACCACTTCTTGAAATTTGGCCATTGCTCCTAAGATACTTACGTCTACTTAAGGTCACAATGTATCTCTTCATTGATTTCCCTTTGGGTCACCTGAGGTTTCGATTTTTTTGTTTTTTTAGAGATTCTAGTGTTATATGAAACATATTGAGATTATTTCACTGCTGATACATATTGAGCTTAAGGTTCACCAGAACCAGCAGATCTTTTTCAAATGAATTACTATCTAGCAATAGCTCCTCCATCTTGTACATATAAAGTTGACATTTTAACTTAAATGTAAGATTCTTTTTCAGAATGGGATGTACAATTTTGCAAAAAAAAAAAAATGGGCCTCTCCAGTATTTTTAGTCTCTTTATATTTTAAACAAGGATCTTTAGAAGGAAGAGTAAGGGAGTAGATTAAAGGGGGTTATAGAAGGTGTTTAGATTTATGGGAATGGGAGGATGGGGAGGGATCCTTAGAGAAGGAACTAGGCTAAGTAATAGGAGGGCAAGGTAGAAGTAAAGTAGAGTAGTAGTCAGAAGGGATAAGAAGTAAGAGATATGTAAAATAAAAATAGTACCATTCTTGAAGAAGGTAATGCTCCTCACTCCTCCCTAACACTTATGATCAATGAAAGGTTGTCACTCACTTGATCATGACAATTATTAACATGACTGAAGGGTAAGAAGGGACTTAAAGGTAAGCTCACCCTGGTTTTCCTTTTATCAGAGCTAATGTTGACTACAGTCAATAACACTTATAAGCATCAAAAATCAGACAACTTCCTCCTATCTGTGCATCAAAATATGAATGTTTTGACTAAATAGGAAAAGCTCCAGTGTGATACCATAAAAATTACTTTGACCCTGACTGTAGTCAGTTCTATTCAGGAAGGAAAATGGATCTATGATTAGGTCTCTACATAAAATATGTTTATCATTTAAACTTAATTAGGGGCAGACCTGATAATTTCTTCTCTTGAAGACTGCTATTGAAAGACATAGTGGTCTATATGGGAAAGAGAGGTGTATTACTGTTCAAAAAAATTAACAGTTTTAACTTCTTTTTCTTCTGCCGTAAAAGGAGGGTGGTCTTCACCATGTTGAGTAGACCAATCTGTGAGGAATTTATGGGAGAAAATAAAATAATCTTGCCAGATACAGTGGTGTGGATGAGTCACTTGTGTATCTTCTGATAACTAGTGCTCTTGCTAGCATACATTTTATTCAATCCAATCCCAGCAAAGATCCCATCATGCACAAGAAGCTTTTCCCAATCCTCCTTAATGCTAATTCCTTCCCTCTAAGATTATCTCCATATTATCCCATATATGTCTTGTTTGTATACAGTTGTTTGTTTATTTGGTGTTTTCCCATTCTATTTTCACTTTAAAAAATCCTTTGGCTTTTTCCTCTTTGTATATCACTGACCTTTAGCATAGAGCTTTATATATAATGGGTTTTTAATAAATGTTTATTAATTTGATTTGACTTGAATCCTTTGCTTTCAGTTAATATCCATAAGGTCTTTAATTTCTTGATGGACTCTTTGTAATCTGTACAGTGTGGAGATTCCTTCTGGCAAGATCATTTGTGCCCATAAGAAAAAAAAAGGATATAGTTAGTTGATTTGCACAATGAAACCTGTTTTAATATTTTTCCTTTTTTTCTTTTACACTCAAACACCGAAACTCAAATTCAGAAAACAGACAAGGAAAAGAAGCAAATCATAAATTTAAATGATGAAACAGAAGCAAAGCAGAAAAAGAAAAAAAGCATATCATATACACAGCAGAACATGACAGGATTCAAAATATATAGCAATAAATTTTCACTTCCAGAAAGCATGTATGATAAATGCTACACTTTGCTTTGAGAGATGTCCATCTTTCCATTGCTTCTTTGTAAGTTTTTCTTTGTTCTCTGCTGTGCACTTTTTTACTTTTTCTTTTTCCCCCTTCTCCACAATTAAGTGTGAATGTATTTATATGTAGATAGAGATACATACCTATACATATATAGGTATATATAGAGACATATGCTTTTCCTAGCAAATTCCACTCCTGATCTTTGTTTTTATTTTTGTGTGTATCCCTTATTTCCTATTGCTCCTGACTCCTTTACTTTACTTCTACCTTTACTTTACTTCTACTACTTGCCCTCCTATTACTTAACCTACTCCCCCCTGTAAGATTTTCTCCCCTATCTTCCCATTCCCATAAATCTAAACACCCTCTATTACCCCCTTTGACCTACTCCTTCATCCTCCCCTCTAAAGATTCTTTCCTTATCTTCCCAAGGGTTCCTCCCTAATTCTCCCATTCCCATCCCCATTCCCAAACACCCTTCTATACCCTTCTTTGACCCATTCCCTCACATGCTCTTCTAGATATCCCTCCCTTGTCCTACCCCAATGCTCTTACCATTTTATTTCTTCTGAATTGAGAAAACTTCCATATTCATATATATGCATACATATATATAGGTATATATTATGAATTATTCCCTCTTTAACCCATTCCTGATTCAAGTAGGTTACTAGAACTACAAGCCCTCCACCTTCACTTAATTCTTTTGTATCAATTCTTCCTGTTTCACTTCATTTGTATAAAATAATTATTTTTTTAGCTGTTCCTAATCAGTTTAACTTTTTTATTTTAAATTTATCTATTAATATTTAATTTTCTACATTTACTTCCTCAAGATTTTGAGTTCCAAATTTTCTCCTCATCTCTCCCCTCTGCCCACTTCAAAACAGCGTGCATTCTGACTGCCACTTCTCCCAATCTGCCCTCCCTTCTATTATACTCCTCCCTTCTCTTATCCCCATCCCTTCTATTTTCTTGTAGGAAAGATAGATTTCTATACCCCATTACTCATATTTCTCATTTCCCAGTTGCATGCACAAACAATTCTCAGCATTCATTCCTAAATCTTTGAGTTCCAACTTCTCTCACTTCCTTACTCCCCAGCCATCCCCACTGACATGGTAAGCAATTCAATATAGGTTATACATGTGTAATTATGCAAAATATCTCAATAACAGTCATATTATGAAAGACTAACTGTATTTCCCTCCATCCTATGCTGCCCCTCATTTATTTTATTGTCTCTTTTGATCCTTTCCCTTCTCAAAAGTGTTTACTTCTAATTATCCCCTTATCCCATGTGCCCGCCTTTCTATCATCCCCCCCTGCTTATTCCCTTTCCCCCTACTTTTCTGTAGTGTAAAATAGATTTTAATGCCAACTTTAGTGTGCATATTATTCCCTCCTTAAGCCAAATACAATGAGAGTAAGGTTCACTCTTTCCCTCTCACTCCTCTCTCTTTCCCTCCTTTGAAAAGACTTTTCTTGCCTCATTTGAGATAATTTGCCCCATTCTATTTCTCCCTATTTTCTCCCAGTACATTCCTCTCTCACCATTTGATTTTATTTTTTAAGCTATCATCCTTTCCTAACTCACCCTGTGCCCTCTGTCTTTGTGGATATAATGCCTCCCACTACTCTAATACTGAAAAACATCTCAAGAGTTATAAATATTATCTTTCCATGTAGGAATGTAAACAGTTCAACTTTAATAAGTCCCTTATAATTTCTCTTTCCTGTTTACCTTTTTATTCTTCTCTTGATTCTTATGTTTGAAAGTCAAATTTTCTATTCAGCGTTAGTCTTTTCATCAAGAATGCTTAAAAGTCCTCTATTTCATTGAATTGCCATTTTTACTCCTGAAGTGTTATACTCACTTTTGCTGGATAGGTGATTCTTGGTTTTAATCCTGACTCTTTTGACTTCTGGAATATCATATTCCAAACCCTTCAATCCCTTAATGTAGAAGTTGCTAGATCTTGTGTTATCCTGATTGTGTTTCCACTCAAGTTGTTTCTTTCTGACTGCTTGCAATATTTTCTCTTTGACCTGGGAACTCTGGAGTTTGGCTACAATATTCCTAGGAGTTTTCCTTTTATTATCTCTCTGAGGAAGCTGTCAGTGGATTCTCTCAATTTCTATTTTACCCTTTGGTTCTAGAATAACAGGGCAGTTTTCCTTGATAATTTCTTGAAAGATAATGTCTAGGCTCTTTTTTTGATCATGACTTTCAGGTAGTCCAATACTTTTTAACTTGTCCCTACTGGATCCAAGTCAGTTGTTTTTTCCAATGAAATATTTCACATTGCTATTTTTTCATTCCATTGGTTTTGTTTTATAATTTGTTGATTTTTCATAAAGCCATTAGCTTCCATCTGCTCCATTTTAATCTTTAAGGAATTATTTTATTCAGTCAGCTTTTGGACCTCCTTTTCCATTTAGCCAATTCTGCTTTTGAAGGCATTTTTCTCCTCATTGACTTTTTGGATCTTTTTTTCATTTGGGGTAGCCTATTATTTAATATGTTATTTTCTTCAGCACTTTTTTGGCAAATAGTTGACTCCTTTTTCATGATTTTCTTGCATCACTCTCGTTTCTCTTCTTAATTTTTGCTCTGCTTCTCTTACTTGATTTTCTAAATGCTTTTTGAGCTCTTCCATGGCCTGAGATCAATTCATATTTTTTCTGGGAGACTTTGGATGTAGGAGCTTTGACTTTGTTGTCTCCTTCTGGTTGTATGTCTTTATCTTCCTTGTCACCAAAGTAAGATTCTATGGTCTGATTCTTTTTTCCAGTTTTTGCTCATTTCCCCAATATTTGCTTGACCTTTGAGCTCTTTGTCAAGGCAGTTCTCTGCTTCCAATGGGGGTGGGGAGTGTGCTGTCAGCCATTACATCCCCCCATAATCTGTGGGTCTAGAGTTCCAGAAGCAATCACTTCCTCTGCTCCTGCTACTGTTGTGGTTGTGTGCTCCTCCAACCCCTCCACAACTCTGGAGCTGGGCCCTATCCATTCTCCTCTCTCATATACGTATCACAAGTTTTTTCAGGTCACTTTCCAATTTGTCCTCAGAGTTTCAGAGTTGTGGAATCTGAAAACCACCACAGGTTAATCCCCTTGAGGCTTGTGGGAGTGGCCCATGCTAGACTGTGCTCTGTTCCCACCCCAGCATGATAGATGGTTCCCATCAATCTTCCAGGCTGTCTTGTGCTGGATATTTGCTTCACTCTGTCATTCTGCGGGTTCTGCAGCTCCAGAATCTGTTTAGAGTCATTTTTACAGATGGGTTTGGGGGTAGAGGTCTAGCAAGTCCATGTTGTTACTCTGCCATCTTGGCTCTACCTCCTCAGTTTTATTATTTAAAGCCATATTATCATCAGATCTACCCCAGTCTTTCTTACAGAACTACCCAATTACTAATGACAATCTTAGACATTTTACATTTTATACATTTATATTTTACATTTATATTCACTTTATATACATAAATAGTAAATGTTTTGTTCTCAACAAATCCTTTTTATGTATCATGTTTCTATTGGCTTTTGTACATCAAATCATCTATTAAGTTCATATTTCTTTTTTTTCTAAGAAACTCCTGAAAATATGACAGTTGCTCAAATGTCCTTTTCTTTTGGATTCAGGATTTTGCTTAATTTGGCTGCATATCAACCAAAAGAATGAAAAAATAGATGACAATGAGACATATTTCATTGGAAAAGCCACTGACCTGGAAAATAATCCAGGAAAGATAGTTTTAAAATTATTGGACTGCCTGAAAGTCATGATAAATAAAAAAGACTCTAGATATTATCTTTCAAGAAATTTTCAAGGAAAACTGCCCTGATAGTCTAGAATCAGAGGGTAAAATAGAAATTGAGAAGATCCACTAATAGCCTTCTCAAAGAGATACTAAAAGGAAAACACCTAAGAATATTGTAGCCAAATTCCAGAGTTCCTAGGTCAAGGAGAAAATATTGCAAGCAGCCAGAAAGAAACAATTTGAATATTGTGGAAATACAATCAGGATAACAAAAGATCTAGCAGCTTCTACATTAAGGGATTAAAGGACTTGGATTAAGGCATTCTGGAGGTCAGAGGAGCTAGCTAGCAAAACTGAGTATAATATGTCAGGAGAAAAAAATGATATTCCATGAAATAGAGGACTTTTAGGCATTCTTGATGAAAAGACCAGAGCTGAATAAAAAATTTGACTTTCAAATGCAAGAATCAAGAGAAGCATGGAAAGGTAAACAGGAAAGAGAAATCACAAGGGACTTATTAAAGTTGAACTGTTTACATTCCTAATAGAAAAGATGATATTTGTAACTCATGAGACCTTTCTCAGCATTATGGTAGTTACAGAAAGTAGATTAGATAGATAGATAGATAGATAGATAGATAGATAGATAGATAGATAGATAGATAAATAGATAGATAGATAGATAGATAGGTAGGTAGGTAGATAGGTAGGTAGGTAGATAGATAGATAGATAGATAGATAGATAGATAGATAGATAGATAGATAGATAGATAGATAGATAGATAGATAGATAGATAGATAGATAGATGGATGGATGAATAGATGGATAGTTGGATGGATAGATAGAGAGGGCACAGGTGAGTTGAATATGAAAGGATGATATCTAAAGATAAAATTAAGGAGTGAGTGAGGAATATATTGGGAGGAGAAAGGGAGAGATAGCATGGGTAAATTATCTCACGTGAAAGAGTCAAGAAAAAGGTTTCAAAATGGAGGGTAATGGGGGGAGGTGAGAAGAAATGAGTGAACCTTACTCTCATTTGGTTGGCTTAAGGAGAGAATAACATTCACATTCAATTGGGTATCTTACCCTACAGGAAACTAGGGGAGAAGGGGATAAGAGAGGGGATGATATAAGGGAGGGTAGACTGGGGGAGGGGCTAGTCAGAAGTAAACACTTTAGAACAGGGACAGTGTCAAAGAAGAAAATAGAATTATTGGGAGGTGGGATTAGATGGAGGGAAATATAGTTAGTCTTTTACAACATGACTATTATGAAGGTATTTTGCATAACTACACATTTATAACCTGTATTTACTTGCTTGCCTTCTCAGTGGGTGGGTGGGGAAGAAAGAAGGGAGAGAATTTAGAACTCAAAAGTTTTAAAAATAGATGTTAAAAACTGTTTTTACATGCAAATGAGAAATAAGATATACAGGCAATGAGGTATATAAATCTACCTTGCCCTTCAGCAAAGTAAAAACTAAGGGAATAAAAGGCAGGGATGATAAAAGGGAGGGTAGACTGGATGAAGGTATAATCAGAACACACGCCATCTCAGGGTGGGAGGAGGTAAAAGGTAGGGAGAAAATTAGGAAATCAAAATCTTCTGGAAATGAATGTTTAAAACTAAAAAAAATAAAAATTCAAATCTAAAAATAAAGATTCTTGATCTCCTTTTCTAATTGGTTCTGTTTTAATTTTTTAAAGAATATTTTATTTTCTCTGAGAGTTTAAGAGCCTTCTCTAGGCTCTTCACCTTTTCTTCTATAAAAGAAATCAGCCTTCATTTTTAGTGTGTGGCCATGGCAAAGACTCTAATATTGCACACTGTATCCAGGTCAATGCAAATTTCTTTCTCATATCTGTATTTTAAAAAGTGAGATCTTCAGTAAAAAACTCTTCTTGCTAATATCTTTCCTGGAGAACTGCCATGTCCAAATGGAAGTAGAGGCTCATTTAAAATATTATTTATTTTAAATTTTTCTTTTTAAAACTTGAGTTTCATATTCTTTCCCTTCTTACCTCTCCTCTGCCTTCTGAGAAGGCCAACAATATGATATTAATTATATATGTGAAGTCAGGAAAACCATGTTTTCATATTAGTCATATTAAGAAAAACAACAAAAACAAAGTGAGAAAAGTATACTTCAAATTGTACTCAGAGTTCATTAGTTTTCTCTTTTGAAGTGAACAGCATTTTTTCATCATTAATTCTTTGGAACTGTTTTGGATCATAGTATTGATCAAAGTAGTCAAGTCTTTCACAGTTGCTAATCACTACAACATTGCTGTTACTGTGCACAATGATCTCCCAGTTGTCACTTCACTATGCATCAGTTCATAGAGGTCTTGCTGGGTTTTTTTATTTTCTGAAATCACCCCTCTCATAATTTCTTATGTTAATCCATCATAATCATATGCCACAACTTATTCTATATTTCCTCAATTGATGAGCATCGCTTTCATTCCCAATTCTTTGCTACCACAAAAAAATAGTTAAGAATATTTTTGTAAATATAGTTTTTTTCTTTTCCTTTTAATCACTTTGGGACACACACCTAATATTATCTAAAAACTGCTTGTTTAAATCCTTTGACCGTTTATCAATTGGGTAATTTCTTTTATTTTTCACAAATTTTACACAGTTCCCTATATATTTGAGAAATGAGACCTTTATCAGAGAAAAATTCCTATATTTTTTTTATATTACTTCATTGCTTCATTGTCTATTGTCTACTTGACCTTGTAACAAAATTCTCTGATTACTTCTTTTAATTGGTTTGTCTGAGACCATGATTTCTACCTTTGTCTACCACAATTGATTTTTCTCCAGTCCTTTATTTTAACTCTCTCTATATGCCTTTCTGTTTCAAATGTGTTTTTTTTTTATACAACATATTGTTGAATTCTGGTTTCTAATTTAGTTTGCTATCTGCTTCTTTTGTGGGTTGATTCATCCTATTCACATTCAGTTATTATTAACAACTGTTAACTTTCATTTCATTTTCTTCTGTTACTCTTTCTCTCTTTTTATCCTCTCCCTTTTCAAAAGTTGTTTTGCTTTTGACCACTGCCTCCCTTAATCTACCCTTCCTTGTACTGTCACCTCCAACTCTGCCCCATATCTTTTTTCCCATTCTCCTTCTATTTCCCTATGGAGTAAGATAGATTTCCATGTCCAACTGTCCAACTAATTGTAATGGGAGTTAAAAATCTTCCCAGCCCATTGATAGGCCTCAGGTGGTGCTATTGAGGGAAGTTTATTTTATATGGGGGCCCATGCCTTCTGCTGATTGTTCCTGAAGCACTGGGTCAGAAGGGGTCATGCCCTTGGCTCTGAAAAGAGTATATATATACTCTGAGGTGGGGTTTTGCTTTGGTGCTTAATTTTTGGAAGAAGGTTGATATAACAGATGAGACTCTGGGTAGCTACTAAGGAGCCTCCCAGCTTTGAAAACCCAGATGTTGGTGCTTCTCTCTCTGGTAATGATTTATGTATTATCTATGGTCAGATAGCTGGAATCTCTGTCTGTTGGTCTTTCTGTATTTTCTCTGTTGGTTTGTGTTTGATTAAAGTATTTGTTGACACCTCAAAAGCTGTTTTCCTTTTAGAAAAGCAGAGCAAAGAACCTATGCAGCAGGCCCTCCTGTGTGCTAGGATGCTTGCTAATACACACAGACTCAGAGAGATACGTGTGTGTATGAGTGTGTATTCACTTCCCTCTTTGAACAAATTCTGATGAGAGATTCAAGGTTTGCCTGACAACACCATCCTCATTTTCTTTTCCATTAACACATTCTCTTCCTTGTGTAACTTTTTTCATATGAGAAAAATAACACCATTCTACCTCTACCTTCCTTCTTCTCCCAGTGTATCCCTCTTTCTTATCCCCACATTTTTTGAGATCATCCCCAAAAAATAGGCATACATTTATGCCCTCTATCTACATAGACTCCTTCTACCTGCTCTAATAATTATAAAATTCTTAGGAGTTACATATGATCTTCCTGTATAGAAACATAAAAAGTTTAACTTTATTGAGTCCTTTGTGATTACCTTATAAATCAATGATGTTTACCTGCTTATGCTTTTCTTGAATCTTCTGTTTGAATGTCAAATATTCTATTTAACTCTGGTCTTTTCATCAAGAATGCTTGGAAGTCCTCTATTTCATTAAATATTCATTCCTCCCTATGAAGGATTACACTCAGTTTTGCTGATTATGTCACTCTGGATTGTAATCCAAGCTCCTTTGCCTTCCAGAATATCATATCCCAGGCTCTCCACTCTTTTAATATGGAAGCAGCTAAGTCTCGTGTGTCTCTGACAAAGGCTCGATGATGTTTGGAATTATTTCTTTCTGGCTACTTCCAATATATTTTTTTCTTAACTAATGAACTCTAGAATTTGCCTATAATATTGCTGAGTTTTGTTTTAGGATCTCTTTCAGGAGGTAAAATTGATAGAGTCTTTCAATTTCTATTTCACTCTCTGAATTGAAGATATTGGAGCAGTTTTCCTTGATAATTTCTTGAAATATGATTTCTAGGCTTATTTTTTTTTAGCATGCCTTTCAGGTAGCCCAGTAATTATTAAATTATCTCTCCTAGAACTATTTTCCAGGTTAGTTTTTTCCAATGAAATCGTTCATATTTTCCTCTTTTTTTTATTATTTTGACTTTGTTTTATAGGTCCATTCTACTTTTTTGAGGCATACTATTTTATTTTATTTTGCCTATTCTACCTTTAAAGTTCTTTTCTTCAGCGATTCTTTGTGCCTCTTTTTTCATTATACCAACTCTCTTTTTTTAAGGTGTTATTTTCTTTAGTTTGTGTGTGTGCCAAGCTGTTAACTCTCTTCATAATTTTCTTGCATCTCTCATTTATTTGAAGGTTTTTCTCTACCACTCTTATTTCTTTCTTTAACTCTTCCAAGAATTCTTGTTGGTAACGGGTTCAATTAGCATTTTTCTTGGAGATTTTGCTTTTAGTTGTTTTCATATTTTTATCTTCTAAGTTTATGTTTTTGTTCTCCCTGCCATTGTAGAAGCTCTTTATCATCAAGTTCTTTGTTTTTGTTGTTGTTGTTTGCTCATTCTCCTAGACTACTTGTTAACTTTCAAATTTATGTTAAAGTTGGGCTCTGCTTACTTGGGAGTGGAAAGGCACTATATCAAGCTTGAGGCTTTTTTTGTGCTGCTGTTTTCAGATCTTGATCAGGGGAACTGAAAATTTTCATTATTTTCAAGATGATATGATCCAGGGTGAGGTGAGATCATTGTTGTCCTGGTCAGTACTCCAGTATTTACTCAGGAAGGGCCCCTGCTCTCCTGCAGCTGTAAGTACTTAGCACTCCTGTCCACAGAATTAAGAAAATGAATATATTTAAATATTTTTCTTTGTTAATTACCTTCTCCCTCCAAATAAAATTGATTTTGATTTGTTAGAGCAAAATTCACCCGTTTTAGATCTCCAAACAAATATTCAATGTTTGTCCAAGACAGATATATTGAACAACGTAACTTGAAGTTTTGCTATGCAATTATCAGTCTAGAAGCATGACTTATTATTAATATCACTGTTATTAATAGCTAGCATTTATTACTTCTTCAGTTTTTCAAATTATTTTGCATATAGTATTGCATTTGGTCTTAACAACCAACTTGTTAAGTAGGTGCAATTATTTTGATCCTATTTTATAAATGGGGAAACTGAAGCTGAGAGTGTTAAATGATCAGTCAGGGTCACATTGCTAAGAGTCTAATGTAGGATTTGAATTCAGGATCTTCTGGATCCAGTATCCACAGTGCCATCCACCTTCATCCCCTCAGTTTTCCCACGGTAGATTATTTAGACTTATCCTTTCAGGATGTTCATGAATTTTATTGAGGATCTCTTAAAATCTTTTGAGTAATAATGCAACTGGCTCAATATTGTTCAAAGAAAAGAGTATCTGAAGGATATTACAATTCACAGAAATTTCAAATATATAGGAAGTTCCTTTCTACTTTAACTTTGAGCAGGGCATCCTCCATGACAGAAGCAAACATCTTCGACAAATATGTATCTCACTGTGTTATGCTTCACTTGATATTGATAGACTGAAAATTGTTAAACAAAGGTATCTCAATGGTTCCATAGTTTATTTAATCTTTACATATTCATGAGCAATAACTTGAAAAGGAGGCTTTAACGCTGAGTTTTACTTACCAGGGTTATATGTATTTTCATTTCATTTCATAGTTTTTACACTCATTAAAGACTGTGGGATTTTCTATTACCCACAGCTTTTAGGCATAGAATTATAGATCTGAATGGAGAAGAAATCCCCAGAGGTCACTGCAACTCTCTCATTTAACAAAAGTTTAGGGAAGTTGAAACTTCCTTGAGGTTACACAGGTAAGCATGTAGCAAAATTTGTTTCTGGGTCTCTCTAGACCCTCTCTATATGCAACCAGTGCATTTTCCACTGTGACACAAGTCAATGGTGTGAATGTGACAATAGGACTGGGAATAGAAAATTGGAAAAATGTGGCTGTCTCTTTAATTTATATTTAGGATGCCTTCTGATTATTCTTATTTTTTAAATCAAGATGAGATAATAGATATATGGGTATGTAGTTGCTCATGTCCTCTTTGTCCCTTCAGTTTAGTAATAATACTGTCTATGTTTTTCCAGTTGCTTAACATATCTTCTTTTTCAAATATATTGAAAATTGAACCTTTGATATTTCAAAATTTATATTGCCTCCAGAACCAATATCTTCTCTGGGTGTCTGGTAGAATTTCCTTACAAGCTCTTTCTATTTCTACATATAGTACATTGGGGACTGGGGTATTACATTCCAGCTTAGCCTGCTTCCATTGTCATACATCCCAAAAACAAGTCACTATAAAAATGCTAGCAGATCTGTTCCATTTTTCATCTATTTGTTCTTCCCATCCTGGATTTATCTTGGGGTGATCTCATTTAATAAGATCTCACCTTAAGCGTTCAGCAGAATCATTTTTCCTCTCTATTGTTCTTTGCTGTTTTATGAGGCAATAGTACTTCTAATCTTCATTTCTCCATAATGTTTTGCAAATGCTTTTGTGTTTACTATGTCTCTTGGATGTTTTGGTAAGTTAATGACTAAATATATATTTGTTTTAGAAGTTTTAACTTTTCATCTCTGAAATTTCCATCCTAGTGTCTCACTGTGTTAATTGGTAACTGACTCACAGGTCTATCATATCAGATAGGCACCAGTCATATTTCTTATTCCTCTACTCACCAGCCATCTTTTCAGCTGCTTTCTTCCCCCAGATTTGGAATTGTGATCAAATCAAATCTGCCATTATTTCTGGATAAGAATGTGTCAGTGTACTCCTCACTCTCTGGCTATCACGTGGCTATGTATTGCTTCCTTCATTAGAAGGTATGTAACTGTCAACGAAAAGAGCTGAACCAGGAGAGTATTGTACATAGTAATAGCAATACTATGGTAGACTTAGCTCTTCTCAGCAACACAATGATTCAAGATAATTTAAAAAAAAAAAAACCTCATGATGGAAAATGCTATCCACATCCAGAGAAAGAACTCTGGAATCTGAATGCAGATCGAAACATACTCTTTTGACTTTTTGTTGTTTTTCTTTCTCTGTTTTGTTTCTTTTGTTCCAATTCTTCTTTCACACCATGGCTAATGTGGAAATATGTTTAACATGATTATACATGTATAGCCTACATCAGATTGCTTACTGTCTTGGGGAGAGGGGCAAGGAAAGAAGAGAGGGAGAAAAATTTGGAACTCAAAATCTTCCAAAAACGAATACTGAAAATTATCTTTACATGTAATTGGGGAAAAAAAGACTATTAAGTAAAAAAAATCTAAGCTGCTTGTGTGAAAGGATTATCTTTGCATTTTTAATCTACCCCCCCAATATTTAGAAGAGTGCTTGGCATATGTCAAATACTTAATAATTTATTTTAATTCCTTCACTTATTGTTTATAAAGATTGCTTCTCTTTCTATTAATTTATCTTATTCATTTAAAAATATATATAACTTTTGTATATTTATCATATATTTATTATCTTGTCATTTAAAATAAGACATTTTTGCCTTCCTTGCCAATAATAACTCCTTTGATTTCTTTTTCATGACTTTTTGCCATTGCTAAGATTTCTGAAACTATATTAAACGAGAATAGTGAGAGTGGGCAGTCCAAACTAACATCTCTTCTCAATGTAAATACTTCTAGTTTTTGTTCATGATATAAAATATAAATTGTTAGCTTATATAAATGTACACACATAAATGCATGTACCCACCCACAAGTACACACTTATGTTCAGAGAAGCCTATTGGTACATATTTGACAATTGGCTTTTGGAATGGGAAAGATTATGCACGACACAGTTTTAAGTTTAATTTGCATTACTGAAAAGTTTTCTGTCATATTCTTAAGTCTGGAAGGTTCCCAAAGTGGGTGATACCACCACCTGGGGGTGCTGGAATGATTGAGGGAGGTAGTAGCCTTGGGTGCAATTGGAGGGTGCTGAATAAAAAAAAAAGGGCTGTGAAAGCATAAAGAAAGAAGAGATTTTTCAAAAACCATTCATATGTTTCATTTGTTCTAAAACAGTTACATTCATAGTAATTACATTATTTTCCAACTAGATACAAGTTATGCAAGTTATAAGCAATCAATGGCCAATTCTGCAGACAAGTCTTAACAAGCAAACATATCATGAATTATCTGGAATGCATGCATTGGCAGGAATATGTGGATGTAATGATTTGTTTATAAAATGATACCATATGGTTACATGATGCAATATTACATAGTCAAAATTCTGATGCATGAAAAAAATCTACAAATTTGCAATAAATTATTAAATTTAAGAATCATCATTTAAAAATACATTTTAATGATGGAGATTTTTTAAAATAAAAAACCATTAAAGAGTTAAAGAAGTAGATTTCCAGGTAATTTTTAAAAAAGGGGTAGTAGGTCATATAAGTTTGGGAAACTCTGTACAATCAATGAAACAATGAGTCATGCCATGATTTGTAGAGCTTGCTGATTTCTGATGTGTGAATGCTCATACTGCAAATTTAACCATCAGTTCTCAGGAACTGATAGCTGGGTCCATCTATCACAGGTAAAGGTATCCTAACTGAAGGTGGGGAAACTAGCTCAATCTAATTACTTCTGATCAAGACCAGAAATTCTGAGTCAGTCTATTGTCAGTAGAAGCATACATGCATGACTATTACTGTCGCAGGGTGAAACCATAACAGGAATTTTGCTTTTTCTAAGCAATTTGCACATTGCCATATATAATGGTTCAAGGTTTGTGAAAACAAAACAAAATAAAAAACTACTTATTTGATTCTCACAACTTTGCTGTGAAGTAGGCAAAACAGAGATTATCTTTCTTACAGATGAAGAAACTAAGATCCAGGGAGGCTAGGACATCTCTCCACAATAAGGTAAGGTTATTCAATAGTGAAATGGGCTACATTGAGAAGTAGTGGGTCCTCTCTCACCATACATCTTTTTAAGCAAAGGCTGGATGATCACTTTGAAAGAATAATATTGTTGTTCAGGTTGAGTTTATAGTACAGGACCATTTCCAATTTTGGGATTCTATGAAACATTTCTAATCTTACCCCTGAAGAGAGGAGTCAGGTTCTAACAACTTCCTGAACTTGGATGATATAACAAATAAATCAAGCATTATTTGTAATGTTTATTGTAGAGTTGGAAATAAACCGGGCTGAATGACTTGTAGCAGTCACAAAGGCAAAATTCACATGGTGGGGAAATCTTTATCCTAAAATGCAAGTCCTGAACAAAGTACCCACAATGCAAATTACCTTTACATTAAGAAACATTTTTCATGAAGCAAGTTATTTATTTTCCCTGTGCTTTGCACATTGTAGATGCTTAATAAATGTTTGTTAACTTAAGTAGATTTGAATCAAGTCCTGGGAAAATAAGAGAAACTATTTTTGAAAAAATAAATAGTTGAAGTATCTTCTAATATAGACACTTGTTAGTCTGCTAGGTGCCTGCTTTAACATTAGACCAAAGGCCCAGTGTACTTATTCTCCGGTGTGTTTTGCTCACTGGTCAAAAGAAAGAAAGAGAGAGAGAAAAAAATTACTGTAAAAGCAATCTACCTTACTCACTGATAAAATTTTCATGAAATATGGTTATAACAAGATTATTTACATTCTATAGACATTAGGGATAAAGAGGATACTTAGGGATCTATCTTCCTGAACAACAAATTGAAAATCCTCTGTGATAAAATCTCTCTGCATTGTGATTTTCCATTCTGTCAGATACTATAGAAAAATGGTGGCAACTTAGCATATCTATCTATTCAGTGACTGATTTGTATTCTTAGGAATTTAGATACCAAGCCTTTCTTCCAACTCTACATGTCTATTACATTTTTCACCAATCATATTATATACATTTGTGTTTAGGGAGACTAAAATAGAGACCATAAGGCCAGATTGCTTAGGGATACAGTATTTCACAATTTTAATGTAGAAGCTATTGAAAACCTGGGAATAATTTGGCTCTGATATAGTTTTCAACAAAAGGAATTAGAAGAAAATCAAGTATTCTATTTCATTTCCTATTTCTTCTGTGCTTGGCACCCTATATGATAAGCACTACTTAAAATAATCCATAAATTTAATTGACTTCTTTTCAAACCATAGTGCCACTGATGTTCAGATGTGTCAGTTATTTTAGGTTTTAAAACTTGCATATTATCTCTTATAATGAAAGATAAATTGAAGACAGTTGTTGATGAAGATTAAAGCAATTAAATGGTGGTGTGATGTAAGACAAAAAATGTAATAGTAGGAGCTCAGGAGGAGATGATGGCTCCTGTCCCCTCTGGTTAACAGGAAAAAAGATATGACTGTATTTGGTGGATGAATTTTGAGCCTCCATCTATCCTTCTGACAGGGAAGCATCCCTCTGACAGGATTCAGTGTTATACAGAAAATAGATTCCTGTTGGTTCCTTGCTCCTATTTGAAAGAAGTCCACCAAGGACAAGTAAAGACTAGAACTTTGAATGTTAAAGGGTAAGTTTTGGCCAGCTATGAGAGTGACTGCTGCAGAAAGCATGGGCATGAACAAAAGAGGAATAAAATTGTTGGTAGATAATAGTTGACTGATCATGACGTACAACAGGCAGGGCAGGGCTGCTGCTGAGAGAACACAGAGGATGCTGCACAATGATCCTTGGACTGAATGAAGTGGTGTGGTCAGAGAAAGATAATAAAGAGGCTAGAACATACACCATCTGGTTTAACAGAAGGGGAGATGGGAAACATCAACAGGGAGTTGGAATTGCTATGGAAAGCCAGACGGTGAAAGCATTGATTAAGATTGTTTTGTTGATTAGGTGGTATTCTTTGATTTATGACAGGGTAAAGGAAGAACAAATAACTTGTCTATGTGAAAACTGGGTATGCCCCAGAGCTGGAATTGAATCTTGACCCTGAGAACTTCAGAAAATCTACCCATTAAGCAGGCAAGAAGGGTCAAACCAAGAAACAGAGGTCATTTGTGAATAAGAAAAACTACGCATTTCAGAAGGGAAGAAACTGTTAAGATTTGTGGTGCCATAATGGTTCATATATCTCTCAAGGAACAGGAAGGGAATTATTGAAGGGCTGTGAGGTTAGAAAGGGAAGGAGCAAAAGTTGTTTAATTCTCAGACATCCTGGAACTAAAGTAGGAGAAAAACAGATAAATCAGGCTAAGACTCTAGATGTGGTGGAACCAAGACGAAAAGAAAACTTTTTTTTTGTCATTGACTTCTTGAAACAGAAAAAAATAGCAAATACTATAAAGCCAGAAATTTAGATAAACTATTCAGAATTGAGAACAATAACAGAAGATGACATGGACGGAGCAGACATATGACAATAAAAATACCTCACATTTACATAGTTTATTATAGCTTGCGATGCATTTTGCTATCCATTATATGACCCTTATAGCAAATCTGCCTAGTGTAAAGTAGAAGTAATTTTTTGCCAAATTTAATAAATATGGGACCTGAGGCCGAGAAGTTTAGTGACTTGTCCAAAGTCTTAAAATGGTCAACTGGTCAAACCATGACTAGAATAATATTCTTAAGAGTTAGAAGGAAACTCAGAGGTCATTTAACAGAGTTGCAACATGAAATATGAATCCTATCTACAACATTTCTGTGAAATAGCTCTCTCGTCTCTCTTTAAAGGCTTATAGTAACAACAAAATTATTGCTTTTTAAGAATCTACTGTGTTTCTGGACAATTTTTGCTTTTACCAAATTTTTCCTTATACTGACCAAAAATTTGCCTCATAGCTTTCAATTACTACCATTGGTTCTTCCTTTCAGGGCCAAGCAACACACAACTAATCCCACTTGTCCATAACATCTCTTCAAATATTTTAAGCAAATTGATCTGTGTTTGTTAAGTCTTCTCTTTTGAGGGTTAAATGCCCCAGTTCCATACATATCTTACAAGGAATACAACATTCTGGTTGTCTCTTCTGAATATTCCCAAGTCCTCAAAGTTCTTTCCAAAATAAAGCACCTAGAACAACATAAAGTATTCCAGCTATGGTTTAATGAGGACAGAGTACAACAATATAGACTGTCTATTACATAGAAGCAGCCAGATGACATGGTGAATAGAATGCTGGATCTAGAGTCAGGAGGACTCAAGTTTAAATCCAGCCTCAGATACTTACTAACTATGTGACCTGGGCAAGGCATTTAATTTCTGTCTGTCTCAGTTTCCTCATTTACAAAAGGAGAATAGTAACAGCACCTCTCAATCTTGTTGTAAGGATAAAAATTATATACATATCATATATATGTATATGTATATTACATATATATGATATGTATATGTATATATGTATATATATGTATGTATATATATATAATCTTAGGTAAATCTTAAAGCACTATATAGATGCTAGCTATTGTTGTCAGCTTTGGTCATTATCTCAGGCTTTCTCGCATGTCCTGGATCATTCTCCCTTCTCAACTCTGGCAACTGATCTCCCTGACTTCCTTTAAATCTAAAAAAAATCTCACTTTTTACCAGAAGCCTTCCCCAACCTCTCTTAATCCCAGAGTCATAACCTTTTTAAAATTATTTCCTATTTGTCCAGGATATAACTTGCTTTAACTTGCTTTGTATGTTGTCTCCCCACTTGGATTGTAAGCTTCTTGAGGGCAGGGACTGTCTTTTGCCTCTTTTTTATGCCTAGAACTTGACAAAATATCTTTCACATGGTAAGCACCCCCAAAAAATGTTTACTGATTGATTGCTATTGTTTTCTTCTTCTTCTTCTTCTTCTTCTTCTTCTTCTTCTTCTTCTTCTTCTTCTTCTTCCTCCTCCTCCTCTTCCTTCTCGTTATTATTACTAATTATGATTATGAGTTATATTGATGAAGCCCAAGAGTGAATGAACTTATCTGCCCATCATTTCACATTAGACTTTCAGTCTCCATATTTTTCTCATGAACTGGTCTTTAGATACACTTTTCCCATCCTGTACTGATGCAGTTGATTTGGGGTACCCAAGTCACATCTGTTTCTAAGGGGAGATTTTTATGTGGGAATATTTGTATGATGTTAACTGGTAGAAGATAGTTGCATACCCAACATAAATATTTTCCCCACCAATGACAGTAAATATCAACTGGTTCTTTCACTAGCCACCAGTAATTACAGCTCAGTGACTATATTGTCTGTTCCTTGCATGGGTAAAACTTCCATTACTGTAATGGGAAATTTTGTCTGGCCAAAGATTATGGATTAAGGCCCAGTAGTGTCATGGGTTAAGCATACTGCATTCTATGTGGTCACAGAAGATCAATGAAATAGTGCATGCAAATATGGAAGTGCACTTTCTTTTTATTTCCCAGGCAGCTGAATGGGAAGAACAGCAAGTATTGAAAGTGCTATATTCTGCAATTCATAAAGTTGCGCTGAATAGAATTATCACCTTGAAATTACAGGGTAAAACTCCCTATACAAAAACAGATTAAAGACAAATTAGACTGTGGGCCAGGTCACTATGATTGTTAATTAGTGATAATGGAAATACAATTAGCATAATGAGTTCCAATTACTGTATATGGAGAAATATGAGCATACTGCTTTCATAAATCTTGGTTCCAGGAAAAATAAAATGCATCTGGTTTAACAAAGCATGCCCTTCTCCTCTGCAAAAAGCTTCCTGGTAAATACCTTTTCTGTAAAGCTAAATCTTTCCTCTGATGGGTTGTGTTTTGGAAAAAATGCGACAGAATGGATTTACCCTGTCTGATAGCTGAGCAGTTTGGTATTAGTTTGGCTTCTGTTTTAAGCTTCCTAGAAAATCTTACCATCTGTTTCTTCAATTGTGGGTTGAAAAACATTGGAGAAAATCATAGACCATTGCATCAAATACACTTATCGTCTTTGAAAAATGTGTCCCTCCCCTCTCACCTTTTCTGTTTTTGATGTACTGTGAAATTGGAAAGCCAATTATATTCACATATTTACACTATTAAAAAAAAACAGTGCCAGGTCTACTTGATAAAAAAAAAAGAAAAACAACTTTATGAGTAGCTGCTCCTATTGTTAAGTTCATAAAAATATTTTTAAGTGATCCACTGTACATGGCCCAAGTATTTCCACATTGACCTGACATCATTGTTCAAATCTGACTTTGTGATATTCCAGTATAAACCCATCTGTTCAACTTTGAAAATGATCCCCCGGTACATACCTCCAAAACTGGCCACATTGTCTCCCCAAACCGCTATTCCCCATGTAACATTCCCTCCTGTGAATGTTCAACTGTTGACAGGCAGATCACATTCCAAGGCTGGTTTAAGTCAAACTTGGGACATTTGGCCAATGAATGGTAATGAAAGTGGAAAGCTTGGCCCACACAGGTGACATTATGCCTGCCATTGAGTGGATGTGCCATCTTCTTTGTTGTACCCTGTAAATCTGATAGATACTATTAACCTTTTCAGATAATCCCTGTGGGTAGCCAGCATGGGGAATCTCTGTAGTAATTGTGAAGACAGAAATGCCCCAACATGCCTATATTCTCTGCAAGAATCTGTGAGATAGGCAAGTTGACTACTCAAGTACCTTTTCCCCAACTGCTTTCATGACTGATGTTTTAATGTCAGCCTGTCATGAAGGGTACAGAGCCTCAGAAATCTTGCAAGGAGCAAAAATGGTACATATCAAGAAGACATTCCAGTGGATGGGATGCTATTTCTTTATTTTCTGAATGTTATCCCTGCCCCCAAACACAGAAATCAGCTTGTTCCTAGCATTAGGGATCAGCTCAAATAGAAAAGATGATCCAGACCACCCCTTCCAGTTATTAGCACGGTGATCCAAAGCACATTTTTCCAATGGGTTTTGATAGTGGGTGTCATATTTTTAACCTAGTCAGGTCCCTTCAGTCTGTCTGGAAGCACTGGTAAACTGGATTATTCAATAAAAGAAATACTTGTCAGGCATCATTCTCTTTCCACAGCTTGAGATGACTTTTCTGAATGCTCCTTTCCCTCCCCACACACCTGACTTAAATGGGATCAAAATGATCATTGACTCGCTGTCAGATCATATTTATTACAGGTAGGGCATGTATGGGGCTCAAAAAGACAAGCTTCCATCTCCAATTTATGTATTGCTGAGTATTTGCTTAGGACTTAAAAATAAAGTACAAACCCTTTTTTGAAGATAAAAAAATGAGAATCAAAGAAAGACTTTTAGACTGTTAGAGTAACAAGAGAACATAGAGATTATTCAGTCCTGCCTCATTTATTTATTGATTAGAAAACTAAGGCCCAGAGAGGTTAAGAGAATTTCCCAAATTTACACATCAAGTTAATACTATAACTGATATTATTCTTTACATAGCCTTTTTCATCTGCTATTTGATCTACTGTGTTTTTATACACATTATACTTTTCCTACATCAAAAAAAAAAAAAAACTCTGTGATTCTGATATTCTATGGTAAAATTCTATGAACACTTGGAAATGGGGGAATGATAAAAAATCCAACAATGGATCTAAATGAATATTTTCTTCTTGGAAAGAGGATCTGACTTGATGTAGGAGGACCCAACTTTGAGTCTGATTGCCACATTTGAGTTTTGTGATTTTTGGAAGAATAATTTATCATCCTTATTTCACTTCACTGTTTTTATATGAGTGAAATGAGATAACTGTAAGATGCTGTTGAAAATATCTAGAATTCCAAATGTTACTTTCCTTCTTGGTCATAAAAGAAAGTCCCCTACCTCAGTGATTCATTACAGCTTTCCATTGGCAGGAGAAATATAGGCTTGTCCTATTCATGGAAAAGCTAAAGAATTGCTTATTCTTATAAAATCAGTCAGATATTAACTATAACATGGTATAATATCAAAGCCTACTTGCAAAAAAAAAGTTCTAATAAGTTTGTTGGTGAATATTCAGATGCGATTAAAGCTTCATTTTGAAGCTTAAAAACTATGAGTCTAATTATAAAATGAAGGAGAGTTCAAAACCCATTCTTAATTTTAAAATCACCTCCATTTAGTTTAGCTAAAAGTCTGAAAAACTGATTTAATAAACATACACCTGAATAATGTTTTCTAAATAGGGGAGTAGATAAAGAGCTAGACTTCTGGGAGAATCAGATAGATTCAATTTCAAATCCTGCCCCAGATTCTTCCAAGAAATGTGACCATGGGCCAATGCCAACATCTGTAAGCCTTGGTTTCTTTATGGCATTACCCTAACAAGATGGGAGTAATAATAGCACCTATTTCACAGGGTTATTATGAGAGTCCAAGGAGATAACCGATCCAAAGTGTTTTGAATACTGTAAGTATGGATGTGAGCAGATGGATGGTACGTAAAAAGAAGTATTCTATTTCAGAAATCCACTAAGGCACTTCCCAGTATCAAAATTTTCTAAAGATTATTGGTAGGGAGCTTCAATTGCATCATCACAAGTAACTCAAACTAATCTATCTTAAATGAGATAATATTTAGAAATATCATTTCAAACTTTGAAGTATAACATAAATGTTATTAGTATGTTAATTTATACACACATATAGTATATATATACATATATTTATATATGTAAAATACGTACGTGTATACTCACACACACACACATATTCAATATTTTACAGAAGAAAGTGTTTGTCACTGCCATGGAGGAGAGTTACCTCAAAATCTGAACTGAGCAGTTTCTTATCAATACTGAAGTCCTCCAGGGTCTCCCTGTTGTACATAAAGGTAGGCTGATTTCATAAAATCCTGGAATATTTTATAGCCTTCTAAATGAGATTCATTAAAAACTCTAGCTTAGCTATTTATACAGAAAAATTCACATGAATGAAGAGTATCTATTGATTAAACCATGGTAGATTCCACTGAGTACATGGACAGTCTGCAGAACTTGTCCATCAGTGAATACATGTTTTTGGATATTGAAAAGATCTTTGAATGACCCCTCCCCTCATTCTCTTTGAAATAAAAGAGTATGTCTTTATTACCAAGGTTCTTCCATTTTTGTTATAAAATCCAACACTTCAGGTGTTGAGGAATTGAATTTAAGCATCATTTAAAATACAGTGGAGACCAGTATGGTATGTATAAGCAGGTTATTACCCAGTACACACAAAACTTAGACAGTTGTAATAGTATAAAAATTGTCATCAAAGAGATATATATTAAAGAAAATAAAATGTACCTGTCATGTGATGACAAGAAGAGATAAGGGATGGAAAGCCTGGGTATTCCATTAGCACCATCCCAATAGTAGAAGAATATAAAACATGTCCAGTATGTTTTGAATTGTAGGTATCTATAAAAGTACTTCCCAGTATTTAAATGTTCTGGGATTAGAATATTGGTGTGTTTGGTTTGGCAAACTGATGAGAGAAGGAAATGAGTTGCACAGGTTGGGCAAAGAATGTATTGTGATCTAGATAACTGAAAGGAATATCTACATTCCTTAGGATGACCAGACTGATCCTGATTCATTTACCAATTTTCCTTGGTATAATGGATCCCAAGGATAGGCATTGATAGTATTACAAGCAAAGAAACCACTTTTCCAGGGATTCACTTTTCATACAATGAAGAAGGGACTTTCATGGAACTATTTCTACCTGTAGGTTTTGTTGAAACCAAATAAAAGCCATACAGTAGGAGACACAAAATGAGTTCTTTGTGGCTTGTTTTCACTGTATGTTATGAAGAAGAGCACAACATGATACTTTGCCTTCCAATGAAGAACCACGTTTAAATTATGCAAGCATCTCTCTTAAACCAATAGGCAGCAGATAAATACATCAGAATGCAATTAACTTCACATTTCTTAAATCATAAATGCTTTCTTTTAATCCTTTGCCTAACCTTATTACATATTTTTAGATAGATGAAGTTTTCCATTGAATTTGATTAACATCTGCTTTACAACAGACCCTTTGGATGAAATTTCAGCCTGATTCCCATTTACTGTTTTGGAGAGGGGGCATTTTTATTCTGTCATCATCATTCACAGAGAACAGTTTTGGTCCCTGTTGTCTGGGCTTCTGGACAGTACAACAATATTTTCTTATTAGACCTAATGCCCAGTTCTTTTTCTGATAGCATTTAAATTTGTTCTCCCAGATTGTACGTAGTCAAATATATTGATAGCATCCCATGTGTGTTCTGCTGACACTTGGGTGTAATTGTAGTGAACTTTGAATTCTCATCTTAAGGTCAGTTATTAACTATTGATGGATTCTCCTTTTCTCCACTTAATGCTAAAGTATTCATACTAACCAAGATAGATGGGAGTAGCTAAGGAATTTTTCAATGCCATTGCTGTGTAAGCTGTCTTAGGCTTTCCTTATATGAAAAACTCAAAGCATTTTTGTAAAGATGATCATTTATCTAAGGTACAAAAGAAAAGGAAAAGAAAGATTTCATTTATTGTCTTAAAAATTCTGGTTTTAAAGGCCTAGAAACAAAGTTTGTTGGTCATTAAACACCTAATGGGAAACCACATGACCAGCAATGATTGTGGATTGCCCATCATGGATCCTAATGGGATCAGGAAGCAAGAAGAATATCTGAAGCCCCAATCCTCCAAGGCAAGTCACCCTGACAAACAACTGCACTGTTTTGGATTTCCCAGGAGGCAAAAGAGTGCCCTCTGAGATTTATAAACACGTACATAATAAATGGGAGACTGAAGTTTAAACTGTTATGAAGCATTCTCTGCTCTGCTTCTGAGGTCCCGTGTGATTTAAAGAGGTGACATTTACTGTGTGCAGACCTATTATTCAGAGTGACTGTTTGTGTATAGACAATATTTTAAAATGGCTTGCTGTAGATGAAAAATTCTTATTAAGTCAGAAAAACAGTTTAAGTAGGTAACACTCTCTCAGTTTAGTCTGCTATAAGTCTTACAGTCCTGCCATATGGAAAGTGTTGGGGGTGGGAGGAAGTTGACACTGGAGAGTCTCTGTCTAAAATACAGTCCTAGAAGCAAATGGAAATTTGGAGATTTCAGTTGGAAGCCAGAAACTCATTGTACATCTAAAGTGAAGAGTAGAAATTTTCCAAAGATTTCATTTATCCCTTTGACTAAATATTTCCTTTTTCAGTAGTAGTGGACCTACCATGGGGAGGGAAGTTAATGTAACCTAATGGGAAGAACAGTCTCCAAAATTTAGGTAAAATGAATCTTGTTCGTTTCAACTTATCCAGAGAGCTGCTGCCCCTATGCCGAAAAAAATAACCATAATAATGTGACTTGAGTGAGGTGCTTCTACTTTAGAAATATACATAAATGTCTCTCATCCTTCATCCTACCCCTATCCTCTCAAGCTACTATTCCTAAATGTCTTTTCCTTTTTAGAGTCAAGCTTTTAGGGAAAGAGATGGGAACTTTCTACACTCATTGATTCACATTTACTTCTTGGACTTTTAAAATCTGGATTCAGAGTTCTTCTCTCAGCTGAATCTCTCAAAGTATACCAATGATCTCTTAATTGATAAGTCTGATGATCTTGTCTTGGTCCTTATTCTTTTGGACTCCTTTGTAGCATTTGACACTGTTGATCACCTTTTCTTCTTAGACACCCTCTCCTCCACGGGTTATTAAGGCGTTCTCCTGATTGGCCTACTACCTTTCTGGTCATTCCTTCTCTGACACTTTTACTGGTTCACCATCCATATTCTGTCCTCTGACTGCTATTATCTCCCAAGGTTCTGTTTAGTCCTTTTCTCTCTTCTCCTTATACTCTCTCAGGGATCTCACTAGCTTCCAGTCATTCAACTATCATCTCAATGCAGACATATCATATCTAACTGGCTAACCCTAGTCTGTCTGTTGAGCTATGGTCCCACATCACCAAATACCTATAAGACATTTCAAATTGGATGTCTCATAGACATCTCAAACATAGTCAAAGTATAACTCATTATCTTTTCCCATTTCTCTTTTTCTCTCTTTAATTTTTTTTAACATTTCTATCTTTATTGAGGCCACTTTAATCCTTCCAATTACTTAGGCTCAGAATCTCAGTGTCGTCCTCAAGTGCTGTTGCTCCCTTACTCCTCATATCCTATAACATGCCAAGTCTTGTTGACTTTATCTCCCCAATATTTCTTTCACTTGTCTTCTCTGTAGTCATAGTTACTATTCAAGATGAGGCTTTTATGTACTCTTGCCTGGACTATAGGAGTTGCTGCCACATTAGTCTCCTTATCTACTGTCTCTTTTGTCTCTTGGGCATATTCCCCATAACTTCCAAATGGTTATTCCTAAAGGACATGTTTTTTTTCCTACATCGTTCTGTTGATCAAGTCATTTTAGCTGTTTACTCTTGCCTAAGATAAAATACAAAGTTTGCCCTCACAATTTGACTCCAACCTTCTTTTCCATGCTTACCATATTACTTTACACATTCTGCATCCTACTGAAACTGGTCAATTTCTTTTTCTCTTTACATAATATTATATCCCATTTCTATGTCTTTGCATCTCTGTTCTCTGTGCACCTAATTTAGCTTCTCCTTATCTTCACCTCCTCAAAGCCATAACCTCTTTCAAAGCTCAGCTCAAGTATAAGAAGCCACCCGTGATGCTCCTGGTTACTAGTGCACCCCTCCAAGAAATCACTTTGCATAGATTTTGGGGGGTTTTGCATTTAATATCCTATGTTTTCCCTCAATAGCAAATAAACCCATTTAGAACTGAGATGATGTCCTTTTTTCTTTGCAGCTATAGCACCTAGCCCAGTGCCTTTCACATGATAACTACTTAAGAAATAAATACTTGTTAAATTGAATTCAATCAAAGTCTCCACCAAGAATTAGGTCTTTGTATTGGGCCTATGGACATAAAGTCTGTTTTATGATCCTTTCTCCAAATGAACATAGAATAGGCAGAGACATGAACTGAAAATAGTTGTAATATTAGTAAATATTTATGGAAGGCTTTAAAGTTTCCATTGTGCTTCTCCTGGGTTAACTTCATTTTAACCTCATGAAATCCCTGGGAGTTAGATACTAATACTATCCCTATTTTGCAGATGAGGAATTTGAGGCTAAGAGAAGTTAAGAGACTCACCCAGGATCACTTAAATATCAAGTGACTGAGACAAGATTTAAACTCGTCTTCCTATTCTATCTATAAAGCTGCCCAGCTTCTAAACTAAAATTTCATCTTCTTCTGTATAAGGAAGATAAAATTTCAATGACATACAGAACCCACAGGAACTTTATATGGTAGTTCTGGGGCCAGGGATATGGAAGGGTCAGAAGTTCCCTCAATTATGTTTTTGGAAAGATAACTTGCCCTCATGGTGAATTTATATTCCATAGATCTAATAAATTGGGTTGTATAAGTTTTACAGGGGATTAGAAGTCAAAAATCGAGGGAAAGTAAGATAAGTTTCCTAGGAAATGCTGAATCATCATTCCAATACTAAAAATGTATACATGATCCTAGACGAACAGAAGAATAAAGTAATTCCAGATCCAAATGGAGTCAGGCTTCTCAGTGGTTTCCATCATCCCATAAGCTGTCCACATTCTTTGGCTAGATGTCATCACCTAAGAGCCACATTAGCCATTTAAGGAGAAGATGATTGTATATATCAGGGAGAATTATCTTCTTCAGCAAGAAAGAGAATTAGATGGCTTTCCTAATTCTCTAAGTACTTCCCTCTAAACAGATGGACACATAACACTTTACTATTTACAGCAGAGAAACAGAGCCTGGTTCTCAGGTGCTAGAAGTGAGGTGTATACATGATCGCTCTTGGAGGAAATTTGTACTAATTTCATATCTTTCTAATCAAATTTTATCCTTCCTTCAAGGTCTATCTCAGTTATGAATCCTACCTTCCTGTGAACTTCCTTCCATAGTGAACTTTCGTGTGGCTAGTTCAATCACAATTAGCATTCTAAACTCTACACAAAGCTTGTCTGGGGAGCTGATATTTTTTTTCTTTGTTTCCTGTACTTGTTGTATACATGAATGATTCCACAAAGTGAGATTATAAGCAACTTATTGGAGAAGACTGTGTTTCATTGGGTTCAACAAGTCTGCATGCTCGATACACATGGTACATATCACATAGTTCTTGTTATTCAGTCATTTCAGTCATATCTGACTCTTTGAGATCCCATTTAAGCGTTTCTCAGCAAAGATACTGGAGTGACTTGTCATTTCCTTCTCCAGCTCATTTTGCAGAGAAAGAACTAAAGCAAACAGGGTTAAGTGACTTAGCCAGAGTCACATAGCTACTAAACATCAGAGGCAGGATTTGAATTCAGGTCCAGAGCTTTACCCACTGTATCACCTGGCTGCCCATATCACATGGTAGGTGCCCATTAGCACTTTGGGATTGATTAATCAATTGGAACATCTTTACCCCTGACATTTTGTTTTGGGAATTGACTCTTCTTGGTTACAGGGTAGGAGAACTCATCCCAGTGTTGTTGAAGCATAGAATGGCTTGCTCTAGATGAAATCTTATTAACAGTTTATGTAGTATCGCTCTTTCAGTTTAGTCTGCTACAAGTATTCCAGTTCTGGATGGAAGGTGTTAGACATAAGAAGAATAGATATCACAACATCAGTGAATCTCAGAACTGGAAGGCACATCTATCTAGTCTGACCTATACCTGCATTTGAACAAACCTTTCCTCCACAGCCTATCCCTATAAGGGGTCCAGCAACCTTTGATTGAAAATCTGTAGTGCAAGATAAATAATAACTTCCCAAGATATCTCTTTTATAGCTTTTTAATGACTAATTATGAGGAAGTTTTTCCTTGCATCTAACCTCAATCTTCCTTTTTTTGTAATTTTTAACAGTTGCTCCTGGTTCAATCCTCTAGGGCCAAGCTGAATAAATTTAATCCCTCTTCTACTTGATTGCTTCCCAAATATTTGAGAACATGATGATTCCATATTCCCCATCCAAGTCTTTTATTTTTCAGGCTAAACATTCCCACTTTCTTTAATCAGTCCTCATACAATATTAACTCCAGATGCTTCTCCATTTTGATGGCTTTCCTCTTGATATTCCTCACCTTATCAATGTACCCCCTAAAATTAAGGGATCCAGCACTGAACATAAGATTTCCTATATGGTTAGATCAAGGCAAAGCACAGAACAACTAATGGCTCTCTAGATCTGGACAGTAATGCCTCTCAATGCAGTTGGAGATTAGCTTCTTTGATTTTGCTTCAGAATACTTTGAACCAATAGACTCTTATTGATTCACAGAGGTTCAAAATCCTATACTACCATACAAGGAAAAACTAATCCAAGTACTGTTCTCTCAATATATTCTTCACTTGACCATGAAAATGGTCATTTACAAAGCAGTAGTTAGCCACCAAATAAGGAGTTTCTATACAATGCAGTCAAAGAAAGGAATCAAAGTAACATTAAAGGTGTTCCACATCTGAGAAATGTCAAGTTAGAATGGTAGAAAATAATGGAGACTCCTTTCAATAAATTAAAACCAGTCAGACATTGATGAGTCCCTACTTGGAAACCATTACGTAGAATAGGGGAACCGTCAGATGGATTTAACGGGTTTTAGCAGTTTCCATTGAAGTCCTCATTCCTAAAAACTTCTGGCATCCTTTGCTCTGAGTAAGGTTTGGGTGATGGAAAAATATGTGAAGACCAAGGAGCAAAATGCTTCTAAACTTCATCCAGCTGTTCTGAAGTATCATGCATACACACTGCTCTGAGTAGAGCCTTTCAGTCCCACGGTATCCATGTATCACTTCTTTTCCTGGTTGTTCCAATATTGTCTGTGCCATTTAAAGTTTGTGATTTACATTTAAATCTTTAAAATTCTAGTAAAAAAGGATTTAAGACGATTATTTTTCAGAAAATAATACATTTTAGGTAACAATGGAGATTTATAGTGACTTCCAATTATGTGGAACTTTTTTCCTTCCCTCAGGCTTACCATTTGTCAGAATCAATAACCCAACCCTGGTTTATATCAACAGATAATTTTGCCTGGCTAATGTTAATTCTTACGAAAGAAACAAATGTGAAGAAGTGTTATGATCATTAAATTAGTAGTGTTAAAGATGAGCAATCAATGTTAATGTGGGGACAACAGAGATGAAAAATATGAAATACTATAACATTGTATTGTTGAACTCAAAGAAAGAAAGAAAACTTAAATTGTTTTTTTTTAAGTTTTGTTGTTGCTGTTTTTGAACTGGATCTGTGAATTTTATTGATCTAAAGAGCTCCGAGTCAGGAAACACTATTCACTGTTGCAAATCATTACTTCTTCTGAAAGTAATCTTAGAGAGTTGTTAGGAGAACTGAGATATCAGGTGATTTTACCAGGGTAATACATTACATATATATGCAGTATGTATGTGTGTATGTGTGTGTGTGTGTGTGTGTGTGTGTGCAAAGGGGAATATATATATATGTATGTGTATATGAATATATGTGTATATATACACATAAATGTACATGTGTGTATATGTGTGTATATATACCAGCTAAAGGCAGGCCTTGAATCTAGGTCTTCCTGGCTAAAAGAGTAGCTCTCTAACCACCATGACAAGCTGTCTCTAAAAGTTTACATTCATATAGTGCTTTCAGCTTTGCATAGTAATTTAGATATATTATCTCCCTTGGTTATCAAAACAACCCTGTAAAAGTTAGGTGCTACAATATATTAGATGGGGGTAAAGCCTATAATTATTTAGATGAAGATAAAGAATAAACCTTTTCTGTCTTGCATAAGACATAATAATAACTGAGCCTATTTGGATAATCCTAATATTAAATGGCTACATTTTATGTTTATCAGTATGTTTCTTTTGTCTCTGACAGGAATATGAATATATATATGTGTGTGTGTGTGTATACATACATATATAGAAGTATATATGTACATATATGTGTATGTGTACTTGTGTACATGTATATTTGTCTGTGTGTGTATATTCTAACCATCATTTTTTACTGATGATATGAAGGCTTTGGAAAGCCCTTCCCAATCATCAAAGAATGATTATGCTGCAATTATTATAACTGTAATGCAAAGAGCAGCATTTAAGGAATCAGTACTTTTACTTTGGGTATAGCTTTGCTTCTTCTTTCCTGATAAGATAGGGAAAGAAAAAGGGAATATGCACTTAAAGATCATCTATTACATGCTAGGTATTGTCTTAAGTGTTGGTTTATTAATTTTACAAATTTTATTTCAGAAGTAGAGCCAAGTGCAATGCCAATATGATATTCACAGTGCCTACGGAAGCCATAAATTTGCAGGCTCAATTCCGAATTATGAAATAAAACAGATCCTCCACATGGAAAACAGAACCAAAACATTTATTCAGACACTGAAAAGCTAAATATATCATTGTAACAAAGAAATCTATACACAATAACAATACGGTGGGCAACAGCAGCACCAAGACTTTCTTCTGTTAGACTTCCCACAAACCAGCTCCCTTAAACAAATCACAAACAGGCTCCCTTAAACAACCTGCCCTTCTCTCACTCATAACCAGCTGTGGGCTTGCCTGATCATTCAGTTCTGACTACTCTCTGACTCATTTCCTCTCAGTTTTGCTCTAGCTCCACCTCTTCCTATTCCACCCTTCCTGTTGCACCCTGTTCAGCAAGCTCCTCCCACCACAGGCTTCTTGTGACTCAGACTTCCATGTGACCCACACATGGGCCTAGTAATGAATGGGAAAGATCTTCCCGTTTAAATTACCACTCCAACACAGCAGAGTAAAGGCAGACTTACTTGAGTACTCCCAAATTCTCCTCCAAAGAACATTAAATAATGCCTCAAATTCTGAAGTAGTAGAACCAATAAAAGTATGGGGCAAAACAGCTTGTGAGCTGAAGACAACTTAGAAGGTTGGCAAGAAAGGTCTGTCTCATTGGGGTGAGACTGGAGAATGTTCCAGTGCAGTTGGGACAAGCGAAACAGCAGCAGACTTTGGGGATGACTGAATTCTCTGTGGCTTCTGGAGGTCTCAACCCATAAGTGGTAAAGGGGTCAGACAACTGATCAAAATGGGGACCCTTCACTGTCCCTGGTATCAGTACTATGTTGCATTGCCCATTTGCAGTTCCAGGTCACAGTCCTGGGTGGAGGAGAAGCACTAGCAGGAGTGAAAGGGTGCTTGTGATCATGCATAGACCAGAGCACAGGCCAAGAGAACTGTGACCACACTCCTCCTTACAGACTCACAGAACTAGCTCTGAAAGCAATTACACACAAAAAAAATCTGAAGCTTGGAACAGTGCATCCTCCACCCCAAGAGCAGAGCTAAACTTTAATATAAAGTTAAGAATCAATGAATAAACTGGAAAATGAGCAAAAAAAATAACTTGACCTTGGAAAGTTATTATGGTGACAGGGAAAATCGAAACACAAATGTAGAAGACAAGAATGTCAAAAAAGCTACATTCAAAGCCTCCAAGGAAAATGTGAATTAGTCTGAGGATCAAAAAAATCCCTGGAATTTTTATTTTGAAAAGTTAAACAAGTTAGGCAGAGGAAAAATAGGGGGGAAATGAAAGTGATGCAAGAAAATTATGAAAGAATAGTCAATAGCTCGGTAAAGGAGGCACAAATAAAGAAGAAAAGAAGACCCTAAAAATAAAAATAAGCCAACTGGTAAAAGAGACAGAGAAATCCATTGAAGAGAAGAACTTCACTTTTTAAATATATACTTCATTTATTTTTCAGTTCTTGGCATTCACTTCCACAAGAATTTGAATTCAAAATTTTTTCCCCATCTCTCCCCACCCCACCCCCCAAGACAGCATGCATCCCTCTAGCCCTTCCTCCAGTCTGTCCTCCCTTCTATTACCCACACTTCTTTCATCCCTCTTCCCCTCTATTTTCCTGTAGGGCAAAATAGATTTCTATACTCCATTGCTGTATAGCTTAATTTCCAGTTACATGCTAAAACAATTTTTAACATTCATTCTTAAAACTTTGAGTTCCATGTTCTCTACCTCCCCACACACCCTCATTGAGAAAATGAGCAATTCAATATAGATCATACATAATGCAAAGCACTTCCATAATATTTGTATTGTAAAATACTAATCACATTTCCCTCTCTTATCCTGCCATTAAATTATTCTGTTCTCTCCCTTAACCTGTCCTTCCACAATAGTGTTTGCTTCTGATTATCCCATTCCCCAATTTGCTGTCCTTTATATTATCTTCCCTATCCTATCCCCTTCCTCCTTGCCCTCCTGCAGGGTAAAATAT
The DNA here is from genome assembly GCF_028372415.1 of Notamacropus eugenii. Taxonomy (NCBI): domain Eukaryota; kingdom Metazoa; phylum Chordata; class Mammalia; order Diprotodontia; family Macropodidae; genus Notamacropus; species Notamacropus eugenii. Next base: position 636,806,084 of record NC_092872.1, on the reverse strand, counting down.
ATTTCCATATACAATTGAGTGTATGTTATTCACTCTTTAAGCTGTATCCCATGAGAGAAAGGCTCAATTGCCTCCTTTCATCTCCCTGCTCTTCCTCTCCATTGTAGAAGCTCTTTCTTCCCTCTTGTATGTGAGATCATTTGCTGTTTTCTACTTCTCCCTTTCTTTTACTCCTAATACATTCCATTGAACAGTAAATTTTATTTTTTAGGTACTCTCCTTTCATATTCGGTTCACCTTGTGCCCTCTCTTTCTCTCTCTCCATATATATACATATATGTATATGTGTGTATGTATATATGTATATACACATGTACATACAAATGTAAACATGTACAAATACATAAATACACATTTATAATATGCACCTACATACCCTTACAAACCTATGTGTATATATATATATATTCCCTCTAACTACCCTACTACTGAAAAAGGTCTCATAAGATACAAATAGCCTTTCCATGTAGGAATGCAAACAGTTCATCTTTAATGAGTTCTTAAGGCTTCTCTTTCCTGTTTACCTTTTCATGTTTCTCTTGATTCTTGTATTTGAAAGTTAAATTTTCTATTCAGCTCTGGTCTTTTCAATAAGAATGCTTGGAAGTGCTCTATTTCATTGAAATTTTACTTTTTTCCTGAAGTATTATACTTAGTTTTGCTGGGTAGATAATTCTTGGTTTTAATCATGTCTCCTTTGACCTCTGGAATATCATATTCCAAGCCCTTCAGTCACTTAGTGCAGAAGCTGCTAAATTCTGTGTTATCCTAATTGTATTTCCACAATACTTGAATTGTTTCTTTCTGACTGTTTGTTATGTTTTCTTCCTGACCTGGAAACTCTGGAATTTGGTTACAATATTCCTAGGAGTTTTCCTTTGGGGATCTCTTTTCAGGGGGTAATCAGTGAATTCTTTCCATTTCTATTTTACCCTCTGGTTCTAGGATATCAGGGCAGTTTCCCTTGATAATTTCTTGAAAAATGATGTCTAGGCTCTTCTTTTGACCATAGTTTTCAGGTAAACCAATAATTTTTAAATTATCTCACCTAGATCTATTTTCCAGGTCAGTTGTTTTCCCAATGAGATATTTCACTTAGACTTTTTCATTCTTTTGGTTTTGTTTTATAATTTCTTTGTTTCTCATAAAGTCATTAGCTTCCATCTGCTCCATTCTAATTTTTAAAAAACTATTTTTTTCAGTGAGTTTTTGAACCTCTTTTTCCATTTGGCTAATTCTGCTTTTTAAATCATTCTTCTCCTCGTTGGCTTTTTGGACCTCCTTTGCCATTTGAGTTAGTCTATTTTTAAAGACCTACTTTAAAAGCTTTTCATGATTTTCTTGCATCTTTCTCATTTCTCTTCCCAATTTCTCCTCCACCTCTCTTATTTGATTTTCAAAATCCTGTTTGAGCTCTTCCATGACCTAAGACCATTGCATATTTTTTTTGGAAGTTTTAGATGTAGAAGCCTTGACTTTGATGTCTTCCTTTGATGGTATGCTTTGTTCTTCCTCATCTGAAAAGATGGAAGAAAATACCTTTTCATCAAGAAAGTAACCTTCAATAGTTTTATTTTTTCCTCCTTTTTGGGCATTTTCCCAGTCAGTTACTTGACTTTTGGGTCCTTTGTCAAGTGGAGGGACTTTAGGGACCTGTAAGTTCTCAGTTCCTCCAAGGTGGCACAGGGAGAGGAGTTTACTCCTCTCCTGGCCTGTGCTCTGGTCTGTGAACAACCACAAACACACTTTTCTGCCCAGATCCTGCAAGTAGGATTCCCTCTCCACTGCCACCACCAGCTCCACTACACCAGGGCTGCTCCTCACCTCAGGACCACCCCTCAGGACTGAGACCCAGATCAGCTGTTTGATTCCCACAGGGTCTTCAGGCCAGGGGCTCCAAAAGTGGATGCTGCTGCCACCCTGGGATTAGGGTTGTGGCCATACCCCACTCCCCTCTCAGTCAGGTAAAAGAGATTTCTCACTAACCTTTGAAACTGTCTCTGGCATTTGTGGGTTGAGGAATCTGGGAACCGCAGCTGCTACCCATGATTTTACTCCTAGAAATTTTCTCCAGTCCTGTCCACACCATGGGGCAAAGGCTAGGCTGCACTTCACTCTGTGCCCAATGTGATAGACCTTTCTTTTCAGCCTTCCAGACTGTCTTGGGCTGGAAATCTATTTCTCTGTGTCATTTTGTGGCTCCTGCTGCTCTAGAATTTGTTTAGAGTCATTTTTTACAGGTATTTTATGGACTATGGGGGGAAAGCTACAACAGATCTGTCTTTCTTCTCCGCCATCTTAGCTCTGTCCCCTCCAAGAGAAGATTTTCTTAAAAAGTAAAATTTGTAAAACAAAAATGTACAAAAACTCAATGAAAATAGAAGAACTGCTCAAAAATATAGAACTGGCCAAATGGAAAAAGAGATATAAAAGCTCATGAGAGGAAGTAATTCCTTAAAAATTAGAACTGGGAAGTGAAAACTAATGATTCCATAAGGAATCAAGAAACAATAAAACAACATCAAAGAAATGAAAAAAATAGAAGAACTTCAAAAATATAAGTAATTTCCAATTGAGAAACGGTCAAAAGATAAAAAGCAGTTTTTAGATGAAAAAAATCAAAACTATTTATAGTCACATGAAGAAAATGCTCTAAATCACTATTGATTAGCAAAAAGCACATTAAAAGAACTCTGAGGTACCATCTCACATCTTTCAGATTGGTTAATATGACAGAAAAGAAAACAAGTGTTGGAGGGGATGTGGAAAAATTGGGACACTAATACATTGTTGGTGAAGTAAACTCATCCAACCATTCTAGAAATCAATTTGAAACTAGGTCCAAAGAGCTATAAAACTATACATACCTTTCTGATCCAGCAATACCACTACTAGTTGCATATTCCAAAGCAATTTTTTAAAAAAAGAAAACCCAAATGTATGAAAAAATATAGCATCTCCTGCTGTGGTGGCAAAGAATTAGAAATTGAAGGGATGCCCATGAATTAGGGAATCTCTGAACAAGCTGTGGTATATAATTATAATGGAACGCTATTGTACTATAAGAAATGATAAGAATTCTTTCAGAAATACCTGGAAAGACTTACATGAACTGATGCTGAGTGAATTGAGCAGAACCAAGAAAATACTGTATATAGTAACAGCAACATTGTATGATAATGAACTGTGAATGATTTGGCTTTTCTCAGCAATACAATGACCTAAGAAAATTCCAAAGGACATAAGATGAAAAATGCTATCCACATCCAGAGGAAGAACTGATAGAAACTGAATACAAATTAGTACAAACTTTTTTTTTTAACTTCATTGGGGGAGTGGTCTTTTTTCATAACATGAATAATATGGAAATATGTTACTCATGAGTGCACATATGTAGCCTATATCAAATTGCTTGCCTCCTAAATGAAGGGGAAGGGGGGAAATGGAGTGAGAGAATTTAGAACTCAAAATTTTAAGAAAAGAATATAAAATTACTCTTACATGTAATTGAAACAATAAAATATTTTTAAAAACATATGTTTTATTTGATCTTCACAAAAATCCTACAAGATTGGTACGATTATTATCATACTCATTTTAAAGTTGAGAAAAGTGAGGCAAACAGAGATAAAGTGACTTGACCAGGATTACCTAATAAGTATCTGAGGCTGGATTTTAACTCACATTTTCTTTAGTCCAGGTCCATGACTCTATCTACTTAACCACCAGCTGCTTATATACTTAGCCCTTCAATATAAAGAGACTGTTAGAAAGGAAAAGGAAAAGGAAAATGACCATCTTCCACGTTGAATTTATTGTGTCTCCAAATCCATTGAATTTCCCAGACCTCTGAGAATCTTTTGACCCTATACTTAGCGTGCCTGCAAATCTGAATCCACAAAATGTTTATGCCGTTTTTTGCCATATGGAGAAATGTTTATTGGGGATCATCAGAATACAGACTTTAAAGGGTAAGTGTTAGTTCAGTAGCAAACATAGCAGTTTAACATAAATTGACCAATTTAGCAAATGGACTGTCAGGGGAATCATTTGCTCAACAATATACAAATCTATCAATAATTATCCCTATATAATAAAAATTGAAATCTTAACAATAATCTTAAACATAAAAATCACAATTATTCCCATAAAGAGAGTTACAATGGATTGTCAATCAATACCTGCCCTACAAACAGTGGGGCTTCTCTGGAGTTAAGAAGAACTGGACTTCTCAACTTCTAGATGGAAGAGTAGGAGAAAGAGAGAGAGATACAGAGAGACAGAAATAGACAGTGACAGTGAATTCACAAAGTCAAGTCAGAACTGTTATCTTGACTGAACTCCAAGTTAGAATAGATCTAGGACAGAGCTGGGAAGTCAAATGGAATGGAGGCCCAGAGTTCTCTTGAGCTACTAGGAAGCAAGTGAAGAAAAATAGGAGAGACAAGGGGCTACTGCTCTAAAAGGAACTGTACAGGCAAAAGAGATAGCAATAGAGCAAAGCCAAGCTTTACCCTGAGTGTAGGCCAGAGGCAGCTCTCTTGTCTTCAGTGAGCAAGAAAGAAAGAAATAAGAGCAAAATCTCTAAATTCTCGAGCCCTCAACAGCCCACAGGCAAGACATGGACAGGAAGCAAGATGAAGAGCTATACTATGGAATCAATGCCTATGACTTCCTATCAGGCTAGAACAGAGATTATTCCAATTGATTTCTAAACCTACCCCCATGGAGGAGATAACCTCAATGGTTACGTGGTCTTTATCCAATACTTTCATGCTAGCAAAGTCCTTTACAGACTTCATCTCATTTCATTCTCATAACAACCGTGTGATGTAGGTGCCTTCATTATCTCCATTTTACAGAGGAGTAAACTGAGGTTGAGGGCATTTAAATGGTTTTCTCAGGGTCCCATAGTTGGTAAATGTCTGACATAGGATTCAAATTCAGGTTTTTCTGACTTCGGCTTAAATACTCTACTGACTTAGCCATCCACTATGGTCACTTCACACCCACGTCAATTTATGTTGAAAGCTCTGCCAACAAATTCAGGCAGTTGGAGAGAGTCTAATACTCATTAAGTGAACAGAGTTCCAACTCTCTCCTTGAGGCCTGTAATATGGACTTGAAATCCACTTCCCCTCTCCCTCAGCCCCTTTTTCAGGACAATTCTATGACTAATAGAACATCATTCTTGTACTGTTATGAGTTAGACAGGGGAGAGGCAGGTCATCACTCCTATTCTTGTTCAAAAGCCTAAAGTAAACAGCTATTAAGAAAAGCATCAATGAGAATAAGAGAAACTTGGGATACCCTTTAACATCTTAGAAAGTTAGCATGATACAGAGGAAAGAGCTCTGAATCTGGAATCAGACAATCTGGGATTGAATCTATCCTCTGCAATTGGTAATGCACTAATGTCACCCAATACAATCTATGTGACCTTTGATAAATCATTTAGCCTCTGCATGCCTGTTTCCATATCTATAAAGAAGGAATTTGGGCTAAATGGAGTCTGGTGTCCTTTGCAGATTTAAGTCTATGACCTTAACATTCATTTTCTTGATCCATGTTGAACAGATTGATGATTTGTAAACCACATAGACTGGAAGATAATTAGAGGGTATTTATAAAGCTTGTAACATACTTTATGTGCCTTATCTCAGTTGATCCTCACAACAATTGAGGGAAGTAGGTGCCATTATTACCTACATTTTACAGGAAACTGAGGCTGAGGGAGGTTAAGCATCTTAATGTTGAGTCATAGAACTAATAAGTGTCTGAGGCAGCATTTGATCTCAGGTCTTCCTGACTCCAGGCTCAGCATTCTGTGCTATGAGAATATGGTCAGTGGGCAGGGAGAATCTTACATGAACAAAGACATGAAGGCAGCCAAAATACCAAAGTACTAAAATCCTTTTTCACAGTGGTACTTTATATCTATAATACATAAATTATATGAAAATATAAGCTTTGTGTGATATATATGCATACATGTAACATCTGTGGTATATGTGCATATATTACATATATAATACTGTCACAATAATAATATTAATATTTCATCATGTCATACATAAAGTATGTGAAAATCTTAGCTTTGTATGATATACTTACATACACACATATACATGTGAACATTATATATATATGTATTGTTATTTGGTCAGGTCTGACTTCATGACCCCGTGGACAACAGCGTGCTATTACTGTCCACGGAGTTTTATTGGCAAAGATAATAGAGTGGTTTGCCATTTCCTTCTCCAGTGCATTGAGGCAAGCAGAAATTAAGTGACTTGTCCAGGGTCGCACATTTACCAAGTGTCTGAGGTTGACTTTAAACTCAGGTTTTCCTGACTCCAACACTCTTTCCACTGAGTCATCTAGTTGCCTACACAGATATATATATATATATATATATATGTATATATATATATATATATATATACACATATATATATGTATGTATATGTATATGTATATATAGTATACATATGTATATATGTAGTATATATGCATATATATACTATATATAATGCTATTGCTACATTAACAACATTAATACTGTATTATATAAAATATCTATTATATGAAAATCATTAGCTTTGAATAGACATGCACATATACTACATATGTCTATCTATGCATATAAACATATGTAGTATATATGCATATATGTATATGTACCGCCTTGCAATTAAAATATTTGATTAACCAGAATATTCTTTGACTGACCACAGTGGATTACAGTTTCCTATGAATAGCTTGTTTCACTAATTTTATGAGAACAGTGTTTCTGTTTGACAGACCTGCCTCCCTTTCCCTACTATCCTTTTTACTTCTCTTTTCCCTCTTTAAAAATCCATTTATAGAAGTAGTATGCTAGACAACTAGGCACCGTGGATAGAGTGCTAGACTGCAAGTGAAGAAGATCTAATATCAAATCTATACTCAGACACTAACTAGCTATGTGTTGATGGGCAATTTACTTAACCATTTTCATTTATTTGTTTGTTGATATCAAGGCTCTTTTTATGATCATGGCTTTCAGGTAGTACAATATTTTCTTAATTCTCTCTCCTGGATTTATTTTCCAGGTCAATGGTTTTTTCAATGAGATATTTCAGTCTTCTATTTTTTCATTCTCTTGCTTCTGTTTTCTAATTCCTTGATTTCTCATAAAGTCATTAGCTTACATTTGCTCCACTCTAATTTTGAAGTAATTATTATCTTCAGTGAGCTTTTGCACCTCTTTTTCCATTTGGACACTTCAGCTTTTTAAGGCATTCTTCTCCTCATTGGCTTTTTGGTCTTCTTTTGCCTTTTGAGTTATTCTATTTTTAAGGCATTGTTTTCTTCTCCTTTAGCAAGTGGTTGACTCAATTTTCATGATTTTCTTATGTCACTCTCATTTCTCTTCCCAAGTTTTCCTCTACTTCTCTTACTTGATTTTCAAAATCCTTTTTGAGCTCCTCCATGGCCTGTGACCAATTCATATTCCTCTTGGAGGCTTTGGATGTAGGAGCTTTGACTCTGCTGTCCTACTCTGCTTGTATGTTTTGATCTTACTTCTGACCAAAGTAAGATTTTATAGTCTGAGTTCATTTACAATGTTTACTCATCTTCGCAGCCAAACACTGGACTTTCTAACTCTTTGTCAAGATAGAACTCTGGTTCCATTAGGGGTGGGGGTGGGAGTATTGCCTCAGGCTTCAGAGATTTTGTATCAGTCACTAGATCCCCCACCATCTGTGGGTCTAGAGCTCTGGAAGTAGTCTCTGCAACAGCCTTTGCTGTTGCCGCTACCACCCCTAACACCCTGGGGCTGGGGTTGGACCCAGCCACATGGTGTGCTCCTCTTTCACCCAGGTTCCACAGAGTTCTCCCACTTACCATTTTTGTGGGTTGAGAAGTCTGCAAACTGCCACAGCTGCTAGTGATTCAGTCTCCTGAGGACTGCTCTGTGCAGGTGTGGCCTAAAACAAACTATGCTCAGTTCCCTGCCCATTGAGAAAGACCCTTTGTGTCAATTTTCCGTGTTCTCTTGGGCTGGGGATTTATTTTACCCTGTTATCTGTGGGTCCTGTAGCTCTGGAATTTGTTTAGAGTTGTTTTTTGGGGTATTTGGAGGGCTTTGGAGGAGACAGTGCTTTTGGTTAATAAATTTTTTTAATTAATTAATTAATTTAACTTTTAACATTCATTTTCACAAAAATTTGGGTTCCAAATTTTCTCCCTATTTCTCCCCTCCCCCCCCCAAAACACCGAGCATTCTCATTGCCCCTATCACCAATCTCCCTTCTCGTCTGTCATCCCTCCCTTCCCTTGTCTCCATCTTCTCTTTTGTAGGGCCAGATAACTTTCTATACCCCATTACCTGTATTTCTTATTTCCTAGCTGTATGCAAGAACAATACTCAACAGTTGTTCTTAAAACTTTGACTTCCAACTTCTCTTCATCCCTCCCTCCCCACCCATTCCCTTTGGAAGGCAGGCAATTCAATATAGGCCATATCTGTGTAGTTTTGCAAATGACTTCCATAATAGTAGTGTTGTGTAAGACTAACTATATTTCCCTCCATCCCACCCTGCCCCCCATTGCTTCTATTCTCTCTTTTGATCCTGTCCCTCCCCAAGAGTGTTGACTTCAAATTGCTCCCTCCTCCCATTGCCCTCCCTTCCATCATCCCCCCATCCTGCTTATCCCCTTCTCCCTCACTTTCCTGTATTGTAAGATAGGTTTTCATACCAAAATGAGTGTGCATTTTATTCCTTCCTTTTGTGGAATGTGATGAGAGTAAACTTCATGTTTTTCTCTTACCTCCCCTCTTTTTTTCTCCACTAAAAAGTCTTATGCTTGCCTCTTTTATGAGAGATAATTTGCCCCATTCCATTTCTCCTTTCTCCTCCCAATATTTTTCTCTCTCACCACTTAATTTCATTTTTTTGAGATATGATCTCATCCTATTCAATTCACTCTGTGCTCTGTGCTCTGTGTGTGTGTGTGTATGTGTGTGTGTAATCCCACCCACTACCCAGATACTGAAAAGTTTCAAGACTTACAAATATTGTCTTTCCAAGTAGGAATGTAAACAGTTCAACTTTAGTAAGTCCCTTCTGACTTCTCTTTGCTGTTTACCTTTTCATGCTTCTCTTCATTCTTGTGTTTGAAAGTCAAATTTTCTTTTCAGCTCTGGTCTTTTCATCAAGAATGCTTGAAAGTCCTCAATTTCATTGAAAGACCATTTTTTCCCCTGAAGTATTATACTCAGTTTTGCTGGGTAGGTGATTCTTAGTTTTAGTCCTAGTTCCTTTGACTTCTGGAATATCGTATTCCACACCCTTCGATCCCTCAGTGTAGAAGCTGCTAGATCTTGTGTTATCCTGATTGTATTCCCACAATACTTGAATTGTTTCTTTCTAGCTGCTTGCAGTATTTTCTCCTTGACCAGGGAACTCGGGAATTTGGCCACAATGTTCCTAGGAGTTTCTCTTTTTGGAGCTTTTTCAGGCAGTGATCGGTGGATTCCTTGAATATTTATTTTGCCTTCTGGTTCTAGAATCTCAGGGCAGTTTTCCCTGATAATTTCATGAACGATGATGTCTAGGCTCTTTTTTTGATCATAGCTTTCAGGTGGTCCCATAATTTTTAAATTGTCTCTCCTGGATCTATTTTCCAGGTCAGTTGTTTTTCCAGTGAGATATTTCACATTATCTTCCATTTTTTCATTCTTTTGGTTTTGTTTTGTGTTTTCTTGGTTTCTCATAAAGTCATTAGCCTCCATCTGTTCCATTCTAATTTTGAAAGAACTATTTTCTTCAGTGAACTTTTGAACCTCCTTTTGCATTTGGCTAATTCTGCTTTTTAAAGCATTCTTCTCATCATTGGCTTTTTGAACATCTTTTGCCAATTGATTTAGCCTATTTTTGAAGGTGTTATTTTCTTCAGCATTTTTTTGGGTCTCCTTTAGCAAGGTGTTGATCTGCTTTTCATGCTTTTCTTTCATCTCTCTCATTTCTCTTCCCAGTTTTTCCTCCACCTCTCTAACTTGATTTTCAAAATCCTTTTTGAGCTCTTCCATGGCCTGAGCCCATTGAATATTTATTCTGGATGTTTGGGATAAAGAAGCCTTAACTTCTGTGTCTTTCCTTGATGGTATGCCTTGTTCTTCCTCATCCAAAAGGAAGGGAGGAGATATCTGTTCACCAAGAAAGTAACCTTCTATGGTCTTATTTTTTTTCCCTTTTCTGGGCATTTTCCCAGCCAGTGACTTGACTTCTGAGCTTCCTCTTCACACCCACCTCACCTCCAGATCCACCCAGCCAGTGCTTGGGGTCTGAGATTCAAATGCTGCTTCCCAGCCTCAGGGCTTTGGGGGGGGGGGCAGGGCTACTATTCAGTGTGAGATTAAATTCAGCTGCTTGGGTGGGGGCAGGCAGCCTCATGGGGCTCAGTTCCCTCAGGGGGTTTATGCAGAGACCTTCAACAATGTATCCAGACTCCCGCCTGCTTTGGGAGCCCCTGTCCACTGCCACCTCTGCTGCTGCCTCCCGAGGGGGCCAGAATTATGGGGACACCCCACTCCCCTCTCGGCCACCCAAAAAGACTCTCTCACTGACCTTAGTCACCTGTAGGTGGAGAGACCTGCTCGGCTGCTGTAGATTCTGTCCCTGCAGCCTGCTTGGATCTGCTCCTCTCGTTGCTGCATCGCCAAGGCAGGACTGGGCTCTGCTCTGGGTCTGGTGCGGGATGCACCTTTCGGGGCAGTTTTTCAGGTCTCTCTGGAACAGAAATCTCCACTCCATTGTTCTGTGGCTTCAGCTGCTCCAGAATTTTTTGGGAGTTCTTCTTTATAGGTAATTTATGGGCTGTGTGTTTGGAGCTAGCATATGTGTGTCTTTCTACTCTGCCATCTTGGCTCCTTGTTGGTTAATAAATATTAAGGAGAGTAGAATGAAGTGTCTTTTGTGTATTGATTCTAACTTTCTTCCATGGTTATGTGGCCTATAATTCCCTGTATGTGGTTTGGAGAGGTCTGTAAATCCATTTCAATGCCCAGTGCAATGGTTCTAGTTTGTACATTACAAAGAGGATTTTTATATAGAAGAATGCATATTTATAGAATCCTTTGTAGCCATCTGTTACCTTGGAGGGGTTCCTCTCAGCTGAAGATCAATTAATTTGTCAGTTGACAAAAGTTTTTCAGAAAGTTTTGCTTGAGGATCTGAAATTTGAACTTAAATTACTTAAGTAAATGATTGAATACAATGTAATAATTTCCCCAACTGCTTTTATTGTTTTTTTTTTTCAGAATAACTTCATATATTATTGTTTGGCCTTTTTGGAAGAGGACCGAGGATAGTGATGTCCTGTGTGTGAGTTGGATTCAAGTGAAGCAGAATTGAACAAAGACATCAGCATAACTCTGTCTTCTAGCTGTTGAAATTCAGTGGGAAGAAAACTGGCATTGGCCCAAGCTCTAAAAATTCCATAGCACTTGTGTGTTCAGTCACCCTCATGGCCATGGAAAGAAATTGTTCTCATCCACCTATTCAGCCTGGGGGGCAGGGGAGTCTTCACATGCTGGTGGCAGACATCCCCTTAGCTCACAAATGGCTTTGAAACCTGTTGATCATCTTTAACCTGGTTTAGCCTGTCTGCTAAGATGGTTTGCCAGGGTGTGGCTGCTGCACATGCTACAGCTTCTTGGAGCCATAGGTAAGAGTTGGGTAAATCAGGTGGACACCAAATGTGGATGAGTGGCCCTGAAAAGGCCAAGGTAGACCCTCCCACCAGATGTGCTAGTCCTCCTTGGACATCCCATATATTACTTCACTGTTTCATCACAAAAACCCTATAAGGCTGGAAAAGCCTATATTAATAAGCTGCTTCAGTTTCCAACTTTGACTTCTAATAGTTACACAATCCAACTTATCTTTCTATACCAGAAATCCTTTTTTTTCCCCTATTTTGGGCTCCTTAGGAAGACTCATGAAAATCAAAGTCCCTTTCTCATGCATAAAATAATAACACATAGGCTAAAATAATACATGAATACAGTAAAAAACAATGTAATATACAAGCACAATATATATGTAGATGCACAAAATAATAATATGTAGGATTACCAAGGAAACTAATTTCTTTGAAACATAGATGTATCTTTAACCCATCCAGGTTCATGCATTCCCTTGAATCTATCCACAGACTTTCATCTGGGGAGCCCAGGTTAAGAACCTTTGTTCTAGACTTATTTTACATTGCTATCCTTTACATACTCTATGCCCTAATGGTACTGAATTGATCCTCTTGCTACATCCCAATATATGATTTTCCATACTCTTTCTCCATACCTTTGCATAGCTTGTGCTCCTTGCCAGGAAGGTTTTTACTCCTTAGAATCTTTTGATGTGTTTGTTCCTCCTTTGTTGCCGAAGAAGACCATGCCATCAGAGAAATAATGACATGACTTGCACTTGACTTTTGTTTTGAGTGAGGGGGAGGATGTGCAGGTCAGCAGCCTCACTTCTCCTCCAGAACCATCTGAATCCAGTGACCAGATATTCATCAGGATGACTGGAGATGACCCAGGATGGGGCAATTGGGGTTAAGTGACTTGCCCAAGGTCACACAGCTAGTGAGTGTCAAGTGTCTGAGGTGAGATTTGAACTCAGGTCCTCCTGACTCCTGCTCTATCCACTGCACCACCTAGCTGCCCTGAGAATCTTTTGATACCTTCAATGTGAAGTACAAGGCATTTTTCTAATTGCTCCCAATTGTTGTTAATCTTCTTTGTCTCCAAAATTACTTTACATTTACTTTGTACATATTTTGAATTTATATATTGTTCCCTCTAGCAAAATGTAAACTCCTTGTGGGTGGAGAAGAAGAATTTATTTTTTTCTCTTCTTTTTTTCTTTCTTCTTTTTGTATTCCCAGTACTTACTACAGCACCACTTACATATTGGTCATTTCATAAAATCTTCCTGAATTTAATTCAATTGAATTAATAGGAAAGCTAATTGAGTCTCAGAGAGATGAAATGGTTTGCCCCAAGGTCGTGCAACTAGTCATTGGTAAAGACTTGATTAGAACCCAGGAGTTTTTCTCTTAGACCCTTATCCCATAAAACCTTCCCCATAATCAGGATTTTTCAGGTAAGTTTATGTTCTAGATAATTGAATTTCTGTGTAAGTATTGAAAGCAGATTTCAAGCATTGTTGAAGAAGTTCTTTCTGAAATATATCAGCCTTCTTTCTTAACATATTTCAAGCCAACACCAAAGTGGAGGGTGTGTTGGTGCATGATTTTCTGTTTGCAGATAATTGTGCACTCAGTGCAGCCTCTGAAACTGAGATACACAAAAGTATGGATCAATTCTCTATTGCTTGTGCTAATTTTGATCTAACAATTAACATCAAGAAAACACAGGTACTCTATCAACCAACTCCACATCATCCATATGTGGAACCATTGGTTACAGCAAATAGAGAAGTTTTGAAGGATGTGGATAAGTTCACTTACCTTAGTGTACTTTCCAGGGACCTACACATTGATAATAAGGTTGATGCACACATTGCCAGAGCTAGCTCAGTGTTTGGGAGGCTCTGAAGAAAAGTTTGGGAGAGAAGAGGTAATTGACAACCACACTGAAGGTCTGCAGAGCCATTGTGCTGACCTCATTGTTGTATGCCTGTGAAACCTGAACATTGTATCAGCAGCATATCAGGAAACTGAATCACTTCTATTTGAATTGTCTTAGGAAGATTCTGAGGATCACCTGGCAGGATAAGATACCAGACACTGAGGTCCTTGCTTGAACTAGACTACCAAGCATTCACACTTGGTTTCAGAGAACACAACTCAGCTGGACTAATCATGTTCTTTGAATGCAAAACATACACTTGCCAAAAAGATTGTTTTATGGAGAACTCCCACGGGGCGAGTGTTCTCATGGTGGTCAGAAGAAGCAATACAAGGACACTCTCAAGGTCTCTCTTAAGAACTTTGGAACTGATTATGTGACATGGAAGACACTGACAAAGGACCATTCAGCATGGCATGCCCACATCAGAGAAAGGAAATGCAGGATGCACAAATTTAGAGAATCCACCCCAAATGTTCACACAGACTATTTGTGCCCGACCTGAGCTGGAGCATTTGGAGCTTGTATCGGTCTGATCAGTCATAGGCAGACACATTGAAAACTTGACTCTAGCACAGTGATGTCATTTTAGTTCACTTTGAGAACAAAGGACCACAACCAAATAGCCTTCCTTCTTACTTTGCCAAGATGAGGTTACTGAGCAAAATGCCCCCAACGTACTGTAGGACATATTCACTAAATGCTATAAAATTGAATTGAAATGGAGAAGGGAATATTTGCTTAATGAATAAACATCTTGCAGTGACTTAGGGACCTCATTCTGAAATTAATGTTCTTTGTCTTGAATTGTTGATATGGATGTAGAGTATATACAAGAATGGACTGAACACGTATAGTTCCTAGAATATTCCCCAGAAATAGATTTTTTTTCCTAAATAAGCCACTAATGTCAGTTTGTTTTCTATGTATCTATCTCTTTTCCCTAAAAGTTGACTATGAGGGCAAAAAAGAAAAAAAATTCAAATAATTGATAGGTTCTGGCTAATCAACATTTTCTGTATAAAAGTCTTTCCCCTTGCATTTAGCTATTTTTATTGCCTCAAGTAGCCCTGCCCTCATGACAGGTCCTTTTTGTTCTCCTTTTTTCCCTTTCTTTCAGAGAGCAGATGGAGAAATTCTCATTTTGTCCCCCATTGATCACTCATCTTGCCCTTTGGGCCCTGTCTGTATAATGTCAGAAATGCCAGTCACATGATTGTGGAGAAATATGATGACCCACCCCAGCAATGGTCCTCTATCCCAGGATAACAGTGGTTACTACAATGGACTCCAGCAGAATTTATGGTCATGGACAGACCTCTAGTATGAATGCTTTGTGCTCTCTTTGCTGACTATCTAATTTGTTTCTGACTAGTTTGGCATATTGCTAGTTAAAATTCATTCTTTTAAAGCAGAGTATCCACTTAGCTTCTCTCCTCTGAACTTTCGTCATTCATTATTAACATTGAAAGGCAAAGTGCATGAAACATGTCCATTCCTCTCTGTATCTGGCTTGAAAGTAATGTCTTGGTATATTAGAGGGACACGGCGCTATCATACATAAAATGATGCCCAGGCCCACAACAAAGAGGCCATATCTCAGCGTCTAATAGGATCACTTACTTCAAATGGGAAGCCACCCTCTTTGAAATATTTGTTTAGAGTTCAAAAACATATGAAGATTCTCAAACTCAAACAAAACCTTCTAGCCTTCAGCTCAAGAGCTGACTCTAAAGAGCTTTCTGTTCAATAAATCGGATGACCAAATCCAGGCCTAGGGGTGGGAGGATGGAGGAGGGAGGATGGGTTTTTCCAGTTTCCTTTTCTTGATAAAAAAGAAATGTCATCTGGTTTGGACTGCAGATAATGAATCATATTAAGCATTTTAAAAGCACTATTCTCTTTGTGAGACCTAATTTCAGACCGATTAACACTTTAATATGAAACAGAGGCTCATCATTTCATTAGGAAACAAAATAAGGCTTCTCAGCTACCATATGCTATATCTTCCTTTAAAACAAAAATCTTTTGAAACTCTAAATTAAGCTCTCTCTAGACAGAATGTAAATTTGGTTCCAATACCCAGTCTAGGTGAGCATATTCTGTACTGGGGGGATGGGGGGGTACAGCTGCAAAATTGTTTTTGCTCCTACAGTCATAGTTTGGAAATAATGCTGGGCAATAAAAGTTGACCCAACCATTGGCCTATAAAACTGCTGGAGGTGGGAAGGGGAGGGGGTAGATATCAATTGTTTATTTTTTTTTAAATTCTGCAATCTTTCCTTCCTGAGGTTGCCTTTGCTGGTCCACAGAGCCAACAGCCAAGCTGTAAAACTGATTTAGCAAATTACTTATTTATTAAATAGATGAAACAAAATTATAGCTGTCCCTTTTCAATATTTAAATTTTTTGAATGATAATGCCTTTAAAATACACAGAACATGAATGCAAGAGCTGGTGTGATAGGAGGGAGCCTTATTGCACATAATTAACAGACACATAATGTCTGGTAACTAGTAATTTCCTTCTAGCTGAGTAAGGGAATAATTTAATCATGTTGATCAAATGAATCCCAGGAGCCCAGTGCAACATTATGCCTTAAAAAAAAAAATCTGCATTAACTGATAAGAGACTACTTGGTCAAAAAACATGGTTTCCAACCTTGTTTAGGTATCGGTAATAGTATTTAAAATACAGGCCTGATTTTAGTAATTGGCTTAATCTGGCATTTCAGCAGCAGCATTTTCCAGTGTTGGAAGAGACTGCCAACATTGGCATGCCCCAGGCTTGCAGTAATGACAAAAACTCAGATGCTGTGAGCTGAGCCGTATACTTCCCTCTCCCGTGAATAGGTTTCTTTCTTGGGGAAATGATGGTGATGATGTTAAAGAGAGGAAGGGAATGGCATAGATCTATTCTCTTTTTAAGAAGCCATAATCTGCCAATCTCCAAGCAACTAGATGCAGACAGGCATCACTGGTCTATAAATTCTAAGTTAACATCTAAAACAGACAGAGAAAGAGAGAGAGAGTCATATTCCAAGCTGGCTCCCTGCCCCTACCATCCCCTTTCAAGAGAAGAAAGCCTAGCCTTGTCAGCCTGATGCTCCCCTGAAATCTTTTGTGAGCTTTATCTATTGTTCTTTTGTAATACTTTGGTTAGCTGGGGGTGGGGAGGGTGTCTCGAGCTACCTTTTCCTATCTCCAGTAGTTTCTCAGTAATGAGGTGATATAATTTAACACTTCCCGTAATACATTTTATCCATCTATTGTTTGCTAAATAATTCCTGCAATAACACTTTTATTCTTTCCATAATTCTTGAGGGCAAAGCTGGAGGAATAATATTTTTACTGCAGTGACTGATGTCAGATCCTGGTGCTGAATAGACCAGATGAACTGAGGTTATTGATAAGCATGAAGCAGATTGGAGGGAGTAAAAGGGATGGATGTCAGGGAGAGAACTCCAAAGCTCTTTGCTCAATGAAAAGAATATCAGGGATCAAAGGGTTAATATCATTTTATGAGGTTGTAAAAATCTACCCCAAGATTCTTGTGTTAGCAATATTCTTTGTGTAAGATGTATGTTATTAAAACAAGTAGCAGCATCTGAATTAAAGTGACAGTATGATGGATGACTACTGAAGGGGAATCGGACTCGTTTGCAGCATTTTGGGCTAGATGTGGGAATTCTGCCTCAGAGGCAAGGAGCTTGGCAGATGCATTGATTCCAGGCTGACGCATGTTCATAAATATGCCCCCAGAGAGGTGTGGCCTAGCAGAATTTACAAAATTATGTTCATGAATTATTTAACATTTATTTATGGATGCTATATTTAAACAGTATTTGCCAAGGCGAATGGACCATAGCTTACAGAATGATCTTTAGATAATGCACAGTCTGCACAAGCAAGGCCGAGGTGGCCTGGCAGGGAGATTGCCTGGTGAGGCTAGGTCTAGCAAACCTAGATTAAAGGAGATGAGCCCTGCAGATGTCCCGCAGAGAGAGAAGGCTGATTCCCAGATCCATTTGAGGTCCAGACAAGGATTAAGCTAAGGGGAAGGTCAAGAGGGGTTTGGTTTTGTTTTTACCCATGGGTGACCCCAAGCTTGGTTCCATGAGAACAAATGTTGAATTAGTGCTGATTCAATAACATAATCGTAACGAGCAGTTCTCTTTATGATGGGGCTTTCAAGAATCCTTTAATCTGCCCCAACCCTTCTGGGGTCAGGAACAAGGGGTAGGCAAAAGTTTAAGATGTGTTTGGTTTACTTCAGTGTATAAACCTCTTTAATCCTGCTGGGGGCCACATCCAGGTCAATGAAGTTGTGGGGAGGGTCACATGTGTATCTGCATAATAATGTGCATAGAATTTGCATGGGATCATTTAAAGAAAGCATAATTTCCCAGCTGCAATGCAGCCTTCTCTACCCTTCCTGTTCAATTCTGAGCCCGGCTCATTGTTTCTGTCTGTTATTTGTCTTATTGATCTACCAATTCTATGAGCTATGCAACCAACTGCATTTTGTAGTCTGGTATTTTTCATCCATTTTTTTTCTGATGTTGTTAATAGATAGGCCAAATACTTCTGAGTGATCAGGGACCTCATTGGGAGATCATTTGGTACAAGGCTAGATATACTTCTCACAATGTCATTCACAAAGAGGGGCATCTGGAGGACTTTACTATGTAAGGGATATCTCACTCCATATAGACACTAGGGTAGACACACTATAACCAACATATTTGGGGATCACATAGCTCTGTTTTGTATCTTGTTTCCTATACAGCATAAATTCCTCTGTTGTTACAGAGGATTCTTGTGTATGACATATGCATAGGAGACATGTGGAAAAAGAACCTTAAATAATATTTTGCTCTATGGAATCAAATATTTTCCATGGCCAATAACAATGAAAAGAACACTGGGATTTTTTGAAATATCATATTCTCCTGAAATTGTGTGGCTGCAAATCATCAATTATGGTAATCTCTAAAGAATTCAAATTGCAGACCATTTACAGGCAGTGGAGAATCACATGGTGACTTAGAAAGGGGAGGAACAGGCATGCAGTGAAGAGTTTGGGAGAAATACAGCAAAAAAAATGATGTTATAAGAGAAATATGAGAACACAAGATGGTCATGGTGTCAGAGAGAGATAAGCAATGGATATCTGCTCAACTGGTGTATACATACAATGTCTAACTTGTCTACTGGCAATGACAAGAATCTGTCTGCCATGGTACAGGTGGAGTCTGGAGAAAGTTTCAGATCTCCCACTTTTATTGCTTAAGTTTTGGAGAAGGAGCTTGCTGTTTTCTCCAGATGAAGTGGGAGTTATGCTTCCTGCATAATATGTTGAAGTGACCAGGATGATTGTACCAATAGCACAGATTATGGGCCCATTATGCCTTTCCATGGTCATCTCATTCGTATTGATCTAGGTCTTATTCTCTTCCTTAGGGCTTCCTTCTACAAACACTAAACATTTCTGGTGGCTATTTCAAAATTCAAGTTTTCACTTAATTTGAAGTCATTTCAACTAAATTTAAAAAAAAAAACTTCTTTTCTTCCCATGTACAATGCATTGTGTGGGGAATATAGGCACAGAAAACTGTAACACAAACACTAGTCTCAAGGAATTTGTTTTGAAGTATTTTCAAAAGTATTTAATTAAAACTTAATTTTGGAACTAAAAAAAACTTCAAAGAGTGAAAAGAAGATGGCTTTATAACAGCCCTTTTTAGAAAGAATATGTTAATTCACATGTAATATTTTTATACTTAGTGTAGTAGGGAGAAAATCCAAATGAATGAAAGATTCCTTAGAGATGGTTATAGCCTCCAGATGCTCCAGTATGCAGATGACATCAAGCCTTAGAAAAACACAGTTCTGCCATCAAGCTCTATAGCCATTCAAAAGAGAACAGTTTGATAGTCCACAAAAGACAAACAAAGAAGATGAAAAAAAATGCCTTTGAGCCAGACTGTGAAATGCAGAAACCTACTGCTGGCCTTCAAGGCTAGCTTAACTACCTTTCATTCTATAACTCTTAGGGTGACAATACTGCTTTAAGAATGGACTATCTGGCTTTCAGTTGTCTTTCCTTGAGTCCCAACTTTTCCATCCATGATATAACTTCTCCTTATGATAATTAAATATGACATGTCATTTTGAATTGGTTTAAGCTCTTTTAATTCTCCTTCCTTCCTTCCTTCCTTCCTTCCTTCCTTCCTTCCTTCCTTCCTTCCTTCCTTCCTTCCTTCCTTCCTTTCTTCCTTCCTTCCTTCCTTCCTTCCACTCTTTTCTTCTAAAATTTCTTGTGACAGCAGAATTCTTGTATTATTCTAATTTCCTGTCCATCATATTTGAAGGTCTTTTTTTCCTGATCATTTGTAAAACTTGTTTGTTATCCAAATTGCTCAATTTATATAGTATGTGTTCTGGAGTTTTAAGTGAATGATTTTTTTTTCTCAGAGGATGATCTGAAGATTCTTTCAGTCAATAATTTATTATTTATACCCAGAAGCTTGGTACACTTTTTAAAATACATTTTATTTATTGATATATTTTGTTTCAGAACTTCTCCTTGTATTCATTCTCTCCCCCATCTCACCCTAGATTAATACCCTGAGTCTCCTAGATGTGAGTTGATATTTTGTTTTTGTGGAACGGAATTGTAGATTTGTTGTTGTTTAGTTGTTTCAGTCATATCCTACCCTTCATGATCCATTTAGGGTTTTCTTGGCATAGATACTGGAGTGGTGTTCTGTTTCCTTCTTGAGCTCATTCTATAGATGAGGAAACTGAGGCAAACAGGATTAAGTGAATTGTCTGCAGTCACAAGGCTAGTTGTGTCTAAGGTCAAAGATGAGTCTTCCTGACTAGGCCTGGTGCTCTACCCACTGCATCATCTAGCTGCCCCAAAGTGGAAGAGTAGGTAGTTAAATAAATGGGGATGAAAAAAAGTTGGAGAACACAGAGAAATGAGTAATATACCCTTACCAGGCACATGGGGGAATATGAAGAGATAGTATCTGCATCTATATCTACTAAGCTATATATCTATAGCTACCTCATGTAACAAAGAAAAAAATGGAAAAACTAACTGATGCATTGAAAAGGTGTGAAAAATGTTCAATTTATGACAATCAAGGACCTTCTGAGTCTACAATGAGCAGGATGGGCATGTATTCTCATATCTCTTCTTTGGATACATGTTTATTCTTTATAATTTTGAAATAGTCCCTTTTCATTGTTGTGTGTCTATTCTTTCTATTTAAATTGTTGTAGTCATGGTGCATATTTTCTTTTGGTATATTTCACTCTACGTCATACCATAAAATTTTCCATGCTTCTCTATATTCATCACATTCATTTGTTACAGTACAGCAATATTCCATTATATTCATGTAAGACAATTTGTTTAGCTGTTCCCCAGATGATGGACATTATTTTGTTCACAATTCTCTGGTTATCACAAAAAGTGATCTTTTATTTTTCCAGGCTTTCATCTTATCAAGGAACTCTTTTGGATATAAGCCTAATAGTAGAATCTCTGGGTCAAAAGGTATGAATATTTTAGACTGTTTATATAGTTTAAAAACGCTTTTCAAAATGGTTGTACCAGTTAACAGATCTGCTCATGATTCACTAATGTGTCTATCTTAAAACAACAACCTTTCCAACATGCACTATTTCTGCCTTTTCCTATGCTTGCCAATTTTAAGGTATGAGCTTAAACTTCTGGGGTGTTTTGGTTTGCATTTCTCTTATTATTAGGAGCTTTCCTTCATATGGTTGATAATACTTTGTAATTCTACCTTTGAGAACTGTTTGTTCATAACATTTGGCCACTTGTCTATTGGGAAATCACATTTGATTACAGGTAGAAAGAGATATTTATCTTACATATAAATATGTATTTGCTTCTTACCCTAGGCACATGAATTTTGTTTTATAGAATCTTTTCATTTCACAAAATCAAGTTTTAAGATTTTACCTTTTTTTAAATTGTCTCTAACTCTTATTTGATTCAGATCAAAACTGTAAAAGGTAGATATGTTTATTTCTAATTTGCTTATGGTATGATTTTTAACATTATGTATCAATTTAGAATTTATTGTAGAATGTGATATAAGGCAATGGTCTAAGACTAATTTCTGCCAGGCTGTTTTTCAATATTTCATCTTTTTTCTCAAATGAAGACTTCTTTCCTACTTTTTATGTTTGCTGATTTTTCAAACACTGAGCTATTGATTTTTTTGATTCAATTTGTCTAGTCTATTCCATTAAGCAACTTTTCTCTTTGTCCTCAAAACCATGGTTTCCACATGGTTTTTGTGATTACTAATTTTATAATATATTTTGAGGTCTGCAAATGCAATTCATTCCTATTCTTTATTTGCCTTGGTATGTTGGATCTATTGTTTCTCCAAATCAATTTTGTTATTATTCTATATGGTTATATAAAATATCCCTTTGCTAGTTTAGTTGGTATGACATTTAGACTTTAAATTAACTTTGGCAGTATTGTCATTTTTTTTTAGTATTGGCACAGTCCAGCCATGAACAATGAATATTCTTCCAGTTATTTTCAAGTTGTCCTTTATTTCTTTCAGAAACACTTTATAATTGAATCATATAAGCACATTGGTCTCCAAGTATTTTATGTATTTTGAAGTTAATTTTAACTTTATAATTTTCTAATAGTACTTCCCATATTATGTTATTTAAGTTTTGTAGCTTACCATTTTTTTTTCTGGGAGTACTATGAATTATTTCTTTATAACTTGTCTTCAAAGTGAGACAGTTTCTCTTCTTTAGAATTCAAATGCTCTTTAATGATATTTAACTTTTCTTCTATTAATTTTTCCTGGACTTCAGGATTTTTTACTACAAATCTTTTAGTCTTTTCTTAGTTTCTTTAGAGTAGTAATCTATCATTGATTCATGTTTTTTTCCCCTAACCTGCTATTAAAAAAAATCATCACTGAGATCTTTAATTTCTGCTATTTTTCATTCCTAATTATTTTATGGATATCATTTCTCTTTGAGCTATTCTGAATATCTTATTATTGTTCTATATTTTGTAGAGATTCCACAAGATTTGGCTTTTAAGCAATCAATTTACTTTCTTAATATTAACATATTTCTCATTGAAGCTTTATATTTTCATCAAGATTTAAATTATTCTTCCTTTTGGTTTTAACATTATCTACATTGATTTATCTGCTTGTATTCTGACTTTTATTCATGCTATACTCTTGAAATCTATAGTGTGACCCTCATGACTCATTTCCTGGTCTCTTTACTGATAAAAAGACTCCTTAGAGTTTGAGAACTTTGGTCATTATACTGAGTAACAGTTAGGGTGATAGGGTCTGCCCCATGTGGGTTTCATTGTTCTTTCCTTTAGGCCCAATTTAACCATCCATTTGGGCAGTATTCCTTATTCCTCCCTATAATACCTAGTGAAAATTCCCATATTATTGAACAAATATTCTGAAAATACTTTTTTAGATCTTGAGTTATGGATTTTAAAGGATGCTGAAGCTATTTTCTGTAAGAACATTACTAAAACAAAGGTATAGAGTGTATCAGCCCTACAAGTATTACTTTAACATTTGTACTGAAGTTAGGAAGGGAGGTCCAGACCCTGCTTCCAACCTCTACTAGCTATGTAACTATATGTAAGTCACTACCTCTCTGTGTCTTATCTCCTAAACATTAGATGATTGGACTAGGTGGATACAAAGGTGCCTTGGAGTTCTAAATCTAAAATCCAATAACTAAAACAGTTTTAGAAGAAAATCACCAATTATGGTATTTATTATAATTTGTATTGAATGAATCAGGAACTAGGAAAATTGGTTGTTAGGTTTTGTAGCATCGGACTACCATAGAACCAGGACCTTTGACAAAGGCACTCCTGAGAAAACAGTGAATGGCTCAGAAAGCATTATATTGTCAATCACATCTGACAAAGATTCAGCCCCTCAAAACCTTTATACCTTCTTTGTGCCCAAGCTGTACAGCCCAGCACCCAAGTCTGTCCCAGGGACTTAGACAATACAAGGACACAGAAACAGACACATCAATACTTTCTTTCCACAAAGATGAGTCAGTTGGCTTACTGTTTCTTTCTTTTTTCATGATAAATAGGCAACAAAAAAAATGTGCCAGCCTAATAAAAATCATTGCAGAGTTTCATAGAACTCCCAAATTTCAAAGTTGTTGGTGGCTTCAGTGACCATCTAGTTTAACTCATATTCCCCTCAGGAATACATCATTGCAATACACCTGGCAAGTGGTCATTTAGCCTCTGCTGAAAAGTTACTAATGAGGGAGAAACCTATTTCCTTTCAAGGCAGTCTAGTTACAGTTTTGGACAGCTCTAGTTGTCCCTGATTTGGTTTGCTACTTTCGGGTCACTTTGGATAGAACATAGATATCATCCTGAAAGGATGATAGAATAGTAGGTGTAAAGTTAGCAGCAATCTTGTAGGCATTCTAGTCCAGCCTCCTCATTTAACAAGTGAGAGGTAGCATGATTTTCCTTGGGTCACATAACTGGTAAGCATCCTCTGGAACAAGTTTCTCATTTTATAGTTGTTATACTTAATTATTGCTTGTTGACCTAAAAGTCCATCTCTCTGAACTTCTTGTTAAATAGTACTTCAAATAGCCTTTTGGAAAGCAAATCTTGATATTCTCTAGGATTAATTTAAGTAGGCTGGGCAAAGATCCGAATGAGATGATCTGGGGAAGACATGGGATTAATCATTTTTTTCAATCTTCCATAGTTTCAAAACATATAGAATTGAGGGGAGGAAAAAAGTGCAGAAACACAGCACAAGGTGACTTGAAGATATTGGATAAGCTAGCAAATGGTACTCATTTTGGATACTTGTGTAATTTTGTATTTAATATTTTAGAAGTAAAATATTGATATTGTTGAATTTTTTTCACAGAACCACAATTCATGTTGCAAGCAAGAGCAGGGCTCGAGAACAATGTTGTAATGTCCACTCTTGTCACACATAAGGAAATTGAACAATTGTCTAAGATAAATGCTTCAGTTCCCCAATAACTGCTTGTTGAATGAATGAATGAGACCATCTCAGAAAGCTTAGTTTATATCTTTTTAAAATAACTGTTTGGATTGAGTATATTATTATATAACATTATTATATATTATATTATATCATATCATATCATGTTATGTCATGTCATCATGTCATATTATGTTATGCTATATTAAATAATATCACATATATTATGCTATATTTATTATAAGATATGTGTGCTATGTTATATATTATGATATATGTTATATTATGTTATATTGTCATATTATATTAAATGCATTGTATTGTATTGCATTTCATTGTATTACATTGCATTATATTAATTGTATTATATCATAGCATAGGACATCATTATATCATATACTATGTTATATTATACTATATTATATTATATCATATATCATATCATAGGATATCAAATAATAGAATATATCATAACATAATAATATTATATTTTGTTATTATATTATATCATGTATTATATTATTTTTATTCTTTGAGTGATCTGGGATTTTCTTCATTGCTCAACTTTTCTTTGTCACTTATAAATTATTGCTTGATATTTGACATTTGTTCATCAGATCAAGACATATTATAGAGCAGAAAGGAGGATCTCAAACCAAAACAGTATCTTGACTGTCTTGACCAGATATGTCAGACTATTATTTGGACTAGAAAGCTCTTTGCAGTGATGGAATGGAACAGTGTCTGTGGAATTATCTGATATAAGTGAATGAATGAATAAAATAAAATAAAATAAAACACAGGCTCCATTCCACAATTATGATCCTAATATATAAAATTTATTATTTTACTCTGTCTTTTGCTTAAATGATTTCCAGTAAATATTGGGACAATATACAAACCACCTGAGAGACAAGAATTAACATAAGAAGGAGAAGGAAGAGAAAGAGGAGAAAAGAATAAAAAACAACAGTGAGAAGAATGAAGAAAAGGAGAAGAAAGGAAAAAGGGAGGGAGGGAAGGAGAATGAAATAGTAATGATGGAAAGAGTTACAAGGCAATGACGTGACAAAATTCTACAACCTGGAAAAAACTTATGAGAATTATTTTTAAAAGTATACAAAATTAATAGTAATGAAATGCAGTGCTTACAGCAATGATGATGCTTATCATCAAAATACACATTAAATTCAATTCTTGGACACCCTGGCTTCCTGAGCCGCCCAAGAGCCTTCATTCTGAGTGAAGTACATAGCCACGTCCAGAGGACATATGATGAGCAGATATTAAACATGTGAATTGAATTCTTAGTTAAGGCCTCTTTGGAATCAGGTACATTTTCCCTATGTCCCTCTTCATCTTTTCCTTGGAGGCATGAGTAGAAGACATAAACCTAACCTTGTCAAAATCATCAAAGACATATTGTGGTTCTTGTTATGTCCCATCTTACACACTATTTAGCTGCAAGCAAAACTGACTCACAATTTGGAGAAATCTGCTTTTTAGTATATCAGTTTAGGTCACGGAAGTTGCTTAGCTCAGCTAAGATCAGGAGAAATAGGATAACTTTCTGTCAAGGAAAAATATTTCCTTTTTTGTCTTGTATTAAGTATGCCTTGTCTGTCAGAAATTAAAGGGGAATAATATTCCATGACATAGTACATTTTTTACCCCCAGGGTCTTTTTCCTTGGTTTATATATCAATATATTTGAAAAGGATGTTAGAAGGGGGTAATATTAGTAATGAGGCATCATATTTCTTCTCATATCAGGTTCAAATAAGAGTGGAAGGGTCCTGGAAAAATGATTCCTGTCATTCCTCTCACCAAAGCCCAATTATTCTTGAATTACCACATTCAGGTATGTTCCCCTGTGATGAAATATGGTTCCCTTTAATCAGTGTTCCATTGTAAGTTTAGCCTTTCTTCCTCACAATAAGACAGGGTTTTGGCAAAGCCTTTAGTCAGACAATGAGCCTAAGAAAGAATCATAAACAGGAGTAGGCTCTGAATCTAGGGATGCCAAGCCAAAGGTCCATCTAATAGGGATCTTTGGGCAGTGATCATTTCATTTGCATCCACCCATACCTACATAGAGATCACCAAGAAGCATTTTATTTTATCATTTTGGGGTACAAAAAACACCAACTCTTCCTGCTACCATATGCAATTTTTAGCAGATAAGAATTCACACACACTATAGGAGAGAACTTAGTTCAGACAGGGATGAGACTGGAAGATTTCTGAGGTTTCTTTCAATGAAATTTTGTAATTTTGCTGCTAAGAATAATCCAACTCTTCTAGGAGTAGGCAGTAAACTTATCAACAATACAGTTTGTCGATAGCAGTTGCTATACGAGTCCTGGGAACTTAGGTTCCTCCACAGAGTTGGAGCAGAGAGAATGAAAACCCCATGGGAGCAAAGAGAAAACTGAAAAATTCAACTATTCAATATTCATTTATTTATTTTTGTTTTTTATCTTTTTTATTTTAGAATTAAATACTAAAACTTAATACACAAAAAGAAAAGAAAAAGAAACATTGTATACTTAAATATTAAAACAAATGCAAAAGAAAAAAAGAAAAAACATCATTTGCACAGCAGAACATGAGAGGATTCAAAATATATAGCAATGAATTTTCATTTCAAGAAAGCCTACTTAATAAATACTATATGTTGTCTTGAGAGCTATCCATCTTTTCTTTGTATATATATATCTATATATATATGTATGTGTATATATATATCTATATCTATAGATATATATATACACATACATATATATATAGATATATATATATATATATACACATACATATATATATAGATATAGATATATATAGATATATACACATACATATATATCGATATAGATATATATAGATATATATATATACACATACATACTTTCCATAACAAATTCCATTTTGTTTTTATGTTTGTGCATATCTCGGATTTCCTATCCCTCCTGATTCCTCTACTTTCCTTCTGACTGTTACTTTGCCCTCCTGTTTACTTAACATTCTCTTCCCCCCCAAGGATCCTTACTTTATTGTCCCATTCCCGTTCCTCTAAATACCCTTCTTTATTCCACTTTAACCTATTCCCTCACCCTCCCTTCTAGTGATCCTTCCCTTATCCTCTCCCTTCTCCCAATCTCCTTAGTATTTTATTTCTTTTCGAATTTGGAAGACCTTGATCCTCTTCTAGATATATATGTATTTTTCCCTCTTGAACCCATTCCCCATGAAAATAGGCTTCCAGAATTGAGTCCTCCTTCCCCCTCTAGTTCTTTGGTGTCAGTTTTTCCTCTAGCACCTCAAAGAGAATTACTCTTTTTAGCTGTTCTTAAATGGTTTCACTTTTTAAAGTCATATCATAATCAAATCTACCCCAACCTTTCTTATGAACTTGCCAATTACTAATATCAGTCTTAGACATATGTTTTGCATTTACATACATTAAAGGTAAATAGTCTGTCCTTACTGAGTTCCTTGCAATCAGTCTTTAGCATGTTCCTTATTTTTCTCTTGGCTCTTGTATGTCAAATCTTTTATTGAGTTTAGATTTTTTTAAACAAAGTCCTGAAAGTCTGACAATTGAACAAATGTCCTTGTATTTTTCATTCAGGATTATGCTTAGCTTTGCTGGGTATGATACTTCCACCTGGAACCCCAGCTATTTTGTTCTTCAATATGTAGTATTCCTAGATCTATGGTCTTTTAATTTCACTGCTACTAGAATCTTGTGTGATTCTAACCATGACACTGTCATATTTTTTTGCTCTTTGGTTATAAGATTTTATCCTTGAGCTGTGGGTTTTGGAATTAGACTCATATTTTGGGGGTTTTCTTCTCATGATCTCTTTCAGGTGATGATGGCTGGATTTTTTCTATTTCTGCTCTTCCCTTTTGTTCTAATGCTTCAGGACAATTTTCTTTATTTTTATATTATTTTATCAAGAATTTTTTTATGATCATAGTTTTCAGGTAGTCTGATTATTCTTGTTTTCTCTTCTTGATCTGCTCCACAGATCAATTGTTTTTCTTATGAGATGCTTCATATTCTCTTATATTTTTTCATTCTTTATATTTTGTTTTATTATTTCTTGACCTCTCATAACTTTCTGACTTCTCCTTGTCCAATTCTGGATTTCAAGGGGTGGTTTTCTTCCTTAGGATTCTGGATTTCCTTTTCTTTTTATAATCTTCTTGGTTTTCTTGGGTTGTTCTTTGTTTTTAGTTTTCTCAATCTCTCTCATTTCATTTTTAAGGTCTTTTTTTAAGTTCTTCTATGATTTTTTTGGGTGGGGCAAGTGACAATCTGATAATACTCTTTGGGGTAGAACAGGATTTTGTTTTTGCTTCAGTATCCTCTGTAGATGAACCTCAGTCTTCTCTATTCACATAATAACTCTCTATAGTTGGATTCTTCATCTTTTGCCTGTGGATTTTTTTTATTTGTAGTAGTTTAGTTTTTGTAATCACATCTAGTGTTGAGGGATGGAGGTGGTGCCTTTGACCTTAGAGTCTCCTTCCATTCTCCCTTCTGTCCTGGAACTGGAACCAAGACCTTTAGACTCCTTTAAGTGCCCACAGCCAGAAGCATCCCTGGCCCAGTGCTTTGGCACTCAGTGGGTCTGTGCAGGTCCCTTCTCACCCCTGGCCACATCTCTGCAGCTCAACTGGGTCTGATATTCCTTGTCAACAGAGGATCCCTTGATCTTCCCCAGCTCAGAAGCCCAAAACCCCTCACTCTCCCAGAGGTAAAAATTCCTGTGGCAGAGGCAGAGGCAACCTCTCAACACAGTGAACCTCAGGACTTGCTGTTTGTTTTTTAAGCAATCCTGGCCTGGAGGTGTTTATTCTTCACAGAGACCAAAGCTTATCCTGTGATTTTTCTTCAGATTTTCTCCCATTGTCCCAGGAGGACCCCCGTTCTGACCCTATTCTTATTTATTTCTACCACTCTATGTTTGCTGAGGTACTTTTGTATTTCTTTTGGGGGTGACAATCTTGGGAGTTTGGAATTTTCTGTCCCACTCCATCATCTTCCCAGAACCCTCTTAAACATTCATTAAGAATCTATAATGTATATGGTACTTTGCTTGACTCTTGGTGCAAAGGAAAAACCAGAAACATCCTTATATTCTACTAACAAATACGGCATGTTCAAAGATAAGGAAAAGCAAAATGTGAGGAGAGAGAGAGAAACAGAGAGAGAGAGAGAGAGAGAGAGAGAGAGAGAGAGAGATTGAACAGCATCCACAGTAGCTAGGAAGTTAGTCCCATAAACCAGTAAGAACAAGAGAGTTGAAGTCATCTGAAAAGAATGACCTAACTGAGCCTAGAAGTCCATGGCTTCACTTTTTTATGTAAACCTCAGTAGGACAAAGTATTTGATATTTTTTTTCTTAAGAACTTGTTAGAAGTTTGTCTTCTTACATGACTTCATCAAAGGTTTTCTAAATTATTATTTTTTATTTTTAGTAGCTAGGTGGCACAGTGAAAAGAGTGCTGGACCTTATACAAGCTTTAGCCTTATACAATTACTGTCCCTGGGCAAGTGACCTAGCCTCTCTCTACCTCAAGATCCTCATCTTTAAATTGGTAATAAATGGAGTATATAATAGCACCTATCTCTCAGGGCTGTTGTGAGGATGAAATGAAATAGCAGTTATGAAGCTCTTTGTAAACTTTAGTGCTGTATAAATAGTAGTTATTATAAAGAAGGGAATGATCATGATGAGGAGGAGGAAGGTGATGAGGATGATGTTTTGTGGTAATAATTTTCCAATCCCATTTATAGAATAGTACATACGATGGGTAGATAACTTAGATAGCATAGTGTGTTAGAAACAATGATAAATTTAGAACCAGAGGACCCAGATTCAAATCCTAACCTTCCCTTTTACTACTGATATTTAATATCTATGACAAGTCTTTGAAGCATTCTGGGACTTAGTTTTCCCAAACACAAAATAAGGAGACTGGGTTCAATGATCACTAAGATCCCTTATAACTCTAAATTCATAATGGTAATCCCTGAAGGGCAAGGGAGGAAAAAGAAAAGGAAAATTTTGATAGTGAGCTTAGGACAATGACTTAAAATTAATCTGAGACAGAGAAAAGGGGCATGAGGGAAAGATACAGGGAAGGATCAAAGAAGAGAGAAACAGTGGAGGAGATGAAGCAAGAGAAGACATGTACCAACCATATATGAGAGTCCATCAAATCATTGTGTACAGTCAAGTCTCGGTTAGCTCTCTGTGGTTACTTCACTGTGTGAGATATATGTAATAAATTTCTTACTGAAGTCTGCTTACCCTGTTGTCACTCAGTAAACTTCTCAATACTATATTTGATCTTCCAAAATATTTTTAAAATTTCTATTGTGATATTTTATTCTCACATTCTATGACATAGGTAAAGTGGATAATATCATCCATAGATGAAGAGGAAAAAAACTGAGTCAAAGAGGAGCAGAAATGATTTCAAGTAATGAAGCAAATGAGTGGCAATGTGAGAAGAATGTAGATTTACTTACACCCAGTTGTGTCCAAATTCTATTAGCTGATCCTACATTTCTGTTAACTATTTGTTTTCAGGGGAAGTTATTTTTAATACTATCCTTAGAATAACTGTAAGGTTAATGGTGGGTGGGGGAAGAGTTAAAGATCTTCCCTGTCCATTAATAGGCCTCAGGTGAAGCTCATTAAGGGAAGCTTCATTAGGGAAGATTGTTTTGTAGAAAGGCTCATACCTTTTGTTTCTACTGAGGCACTGGGTCACCAGAGTCATGTCCTCAGGCTCTGAAATATGTATATATAATCTAAGGTAAGGTTTTACTTTGGAAGAAGGTTCATGTGCCAGATGAGACTCTGGGTAGCCATTAAGTAACCCCCTGGCTTTGAAAAACCAGATGTTGATGCTTCTCTCTCTGGTAACTATATATGTATGTAATTGTCAGACAATTGGATCAGTCCATTGATCTCTGATGTATGTATTGCTTATGGTCTAATAGTTGGAAGCCCTGTCTGCTAGTCTTTATTTCTCTGCTTGCATTTTCTCTGTTGGTGAATATAATTAAAGAATATTGTTGACCTCTCAAAAGTTGCTTTCCTTTTTACAAAAGCAGATCTAAGAACCTGTGCAACAGGCTCTCCTGTGTCTGCCGGGGTGCTTACTGCTACAATATTAGTAGGGCAATAAATCTGCTGTAGGAAGAAAAAAAGTTTAATATATTTTAAAACCAAATAAAGTGATTTAAGTTATCAGCTGCTATTTTGCATTCATTGTGATGTGATGATAATAATCAACATTTTTGTAATGCTTTAAGGTTTACAGAGCACTTTGCAAATATTTTATCATTTTATCTCCACAAAAACAACAGGTGATAGGTAGTATTATTATCCCTGTTTTATAGATGAAGAACCCAAGATAAGGAAGATTAAAAGATTTGTCCAGCGCCACTCAATAAATAAATACCTGAGGCTGAATTGGAACTCAGACCTTCCTGATTTCAGGTCTCATACTCGAGTAGAGCAGGTAATCCAAAGCGACTATATATGTCTATATGAACACTATGAGCAAAGAGGTTTAACTTTTGTCTCTCATTGAACTGCTCATGATATTTCATTTTAAAATTGTGTGACTTATTTTCTGTAAATTTTATAATGACAGACTGGGCTTACTTGACGATAGGCAACCTAAGATTCAAGGTCATTAATGTCAGGACAAAATGAACTTCCCTCCCTTATGTGCAAATGTGGGGCATTGTGAATGGGGAAGATTATATATATATTATATATATATATATATATATATATATATATATATATATATATATATATATATATATATATAGTCAGACAGTGATATATATATATTATATGTAGTGTCAGACAGTAAATATATTCTTTAGTTTTGCTGAGCTCCTCTCCCTTAGCTTTTATTCTTTGTCACAAGGAATAACTCTCTGTGGATGACGAGGAAGGGATATATTTGGAAATTAAGGCAATGTAAAAACAAAAGCTATTAATACAATTTTTTTAAAAAATCACTGTATATCCTCATACCTCCCTGCCGAGAGCTTTCTTTATGCTTAGTATGTTTTTTTGATGCATCTAAAGTCTCTGAGTAATTTTAGTGAAATAAAGTAACACTACAGTAGTGATTATGGATATTTTTATGATGAGATATTTTCAGTTTGTCAAATATTTCCAATTTGTTAGCAATATAAGAAAGGAAGTGAGGCAGTTTGGTGTAATGCATAGAGAGGGGCCCCAAGCCAGGCAGATCTCAGTTTAAATCCTGCCTCTGACACTTACTAGCATTTTGACCCTGGGCAAGTTAATTTATCTCTCAGAAACCTAGGCAACTCTCTGTGATTATAAATGGCAAAGAAGGTGCTGAGTGGCATCTGTAGAGTAAGTTTCTTTGTCCAGGAATTCCCTACCAATAAAACAAGAAATTCAACCCTCATCCCTATAGGAAAAGGGTAAGGAAATATTCCAAGTAGTAAAATCTATAGGAGGGCAGGGAATGAAGAGACTGATGGTCAAGGTTCCCTCATTTGAGGCAAGATTAGGAAAATGTTTCTTGGTTCTGACCTCCAATCAGGTGGGGTTTGACTGACATTACTATCTTTATAATATGTTGCTTAAAGTATTGGTTTATTTGTGTTTGGACCTGTGACATTTGAGATTTGGTATTAATGACTTGTAAAGAGGTACAGATGTCATGCTTATCAAATATACAAGTGACACAGCTGGGAAGGAAGGTAACATACTGAATGACAGAGAACAATGTTGGTCTAAATTAAACCTAATGTAAAGTCTTACACTTGGGTTCCAAAAGTCAGTTTCAGAAGTACAAGATGATGGTCAGGCTAGACAGAATTTCATCTGAAAAAGATCTTTAGATTGGTAAATTAGTCAACAAGCATTTTAATGTTCCTACTGTGTTCTGGGAACCAGGATAGGCATTAGGGATAGGATGTCAAAAGTGAAATAATCCTTGCCCTCAAGAAGTTAACACTCTATTGGGTGAGGCAACAGGTATGCATTCAGGTTTATAGAAATAGATTCAAAGTGAAGGGTACTAGTAGCTGAGTGAATAAGATAGACTACATGAAGAAAGTATCATATGTATTGAGTTTCGAAAGAATTTAGAGATTCTAAGAGGCAGAAGTGAGGAAGCAACGAATTCCAGACATGGGGACTGTCAAGGTAATGCAAAAGAGATCAGAAATGAATGTGAATAAGATACAGAAAGAAGGTCAGTTGGTCAGGATGACAGAGTGTGTGAAGAGAAATAATAAATCATAAGCCTAGAAAGGAAGTTTTGGATCAGGTTGTGAGGGACTTTAAATTCCAAATAGAGGAGTTTATAACTGGTCCTGGAAATAATTGGAGTTAAGGGACATAGATCCCTACTTGGGGGTGGGGGTGGAACTTTTTAATTGCATGAAGAATATATTAGAATATTGAAAGAACTGGGTCGGTGAGAAAGATTAAGAGGCTATTGTGATAGTCTAGAAGAGAGGTGATGAAGGCCTAGGACAGTGACCTTATAAGTACAGCAGAGATGGAGGTAGAAATAACTATCAATCTGGCAACTGGTTGGTTTTAGTGAGATAAGTGAGAGTGAGGAGTCACAAGTGTGAACCTGGGTAATGGGAAAGATTGCGGTACCCTTCACTAAAGGAAAGGAGTTTGAGAGAGTGGAAGGGGTTTCCTCCTTTTTTGGTGTGGAAGAGTTATAGAATAATGAGTAGTGTTTTTCCTTTGTTGAGTTTGAGATGACAATCAGACATCCAGTTTGAAATATCCAGTAGGCAGCCAGAGCTCAGGAGAGAGATGGATGCATAAATCTGGTAGTCATCTGCAGAGGTGATAATTAAATTTATGAGAACTGATGAGGTCTGCAAGGGAGAAAGTAAAAACAGTGAATGTTATCTTAGGCTGCATGAAGTCAGAGTATTGAGGGCTAAGGAGATAGTCATCTGATCGTCTTCTTCTTTCTCTGGGTATCACTTGGATTATTGTGTTCAGCTCTGGGTACTATACTTTGGGAAGAACTTCTATAAAGTAGAAATCATCCAAAGGAGGAAACTTGAAGTGAAAGACCTTGAGGTCATACCTCGGAAACTCACTTAGAGGAATGAAGGGTAGTTAGACTGAAGAAAAGACAGCCAGGGTCATGATAACTGTATTAAAATCTTAGAAATCATGTAGAAGACATCACGATTGTTATATTTGTCACTCAAAGGTGAAACTAGAAGCAGTAGATGGATGGTGCAAAGGGGAAGATTTAGGATTAATTTTAGAAAAGTCTTCCTAACAATTTGAGCTATCCCAAGGTAAAATGGGTTTATCCAGGGTTTATTCAATGAGTTTCCTTTGGCTTGAGATATTTATTGAAACGGTGGATGATTATGACAATAGTCTTTGGAAACACCCAGTTGTGGTATAGAAGAGATTCATTCATATAAAGGTTAGACTAGATGGTCTCACAGGATCAGCAATGCTATGTTTCTGTGAATGTCTGCAAGGCTCCTTGGCTCTTTCAGGCTATAGAAACCACAATGTTTCTATTGTGGATTCTACTGTGCTGCTCACTAATTACTCCATTTGGGAAATAATTCATCATTGCTGAAACTTTCCCACCAGAAATCTTGGAAATGATACAGGTCTTCACTTTGTCTCCATTAAGATTTTATTTTAATATGATCTAACCTTCTGTCTGACAAAGGTGATTTTTTTTCCCCTTGCTCTACTTTCATCTCTTATGTGGTGCCAAAGATGAGGTTGATCATGTGCAGTCTTATTACTGCTAGCAATTGTAAGGCATCGAGTGTCTTTTCTGGCAGCAAGCAATAAGACAGAAAAACTTTCTTTTCATTCAGTTAGACAGTTAGAAGAACCATGTTCTTTTGTGTCTTTTTACTAATGATTTGAAGAAAGGGAATGAGAAATATTTTATCATTTACTGTCTCTTTTTTTTTTATGAAGTGAAGAAGTATTAAGAACAAAATCTTCTAAATAATGTAGATTCTAATTATTCAAAATATGTGACTAGTATTCAAAGGAGATATTTAAGACTCATTTATATTTAGCTGAGATTCAGTCAAAACCCCAGCTATTGTTTGATTTTTTGCGTGTGCTTTCAATGGAGGTATTTGTAAAGCACTTAGTACAGTGCCTGGCATACAGTAGGAGCTTAATAATGCTTGTTTTCTTCCACTTGGGAGGAATGTGGGGGTGGGGAGGAGATAGACCTGTGATTTCCTCAGCATAGGGAACTCCCATGACTACGTTCTTTCTACAACATGCTGAATGGCAACCTTCAATTTAAAACTTTAGGAAGTCACCTGGAGCACAGAGATAGTCAGTGATTTTCCCAATAGCACACAGCTAATGTGTATCAAAGGTGGGTTTTGAAAACAGGTCATCCTAAGTCTGAGGGCAGCTCTCTTCTACAGAATGGTATTGAAATTGATGAAGGGAGAACAATAGCTTTAAATTCAAATGCCTTCACTTTTTCAGATATTTTTTTAAAAGTTTGGCCCTATTCCTTTATCATAAAGTGAACAGTTATGAGGCATATAAGGCTATTATAAAGCACGATCCTGGGTGCATGTGCTTTATTGGAGAACAAGTTAAAAAGCAATTCGATAAGGAAATGATCACTTATTAGGCCCTTACGATGTGTCAAACAATGTTCAAAAAAGCTAGCGATACAAATAAAGAAAAAAATAGTCCCTGCCTATAAGGAGCTCACATTTTAGTGGGGAGTTTGTGAATTCCAGACAAGTCTTAAATGTCCCCAGGAGGGCAGGCTAGACACATAGCTACAGTGTCAAGACTATGGAATCCCCTCACCCTGCTCACGCTGTCATACTTATCCCCTAATTCTGAACTATGGAATCTACCTCTGGTTCTTCCAGTTCTGATTTTTTACCTTATTTTGTCCAACTTCTAGACACTTTACAGGCATTTTCATACTATATCAATACCGGGACCCACCGCCATCCTCTGTTCATTTCTAATCTTCCTTCTATGTGCTGGGTAGATATTAAAATGTATCTCCCTGAGGGCATGGACTATATTGTTTACCTGTATATGTGTCCCAAACCCTAGCTCTGTGTCAAACACATGGTAAGTGATCAAACAACTCCTTCGGTCCTCCCCCTCTCCCTTCCTTCCTTCCTTCCTTCCTTCCTTCCTTCCTTCCTTCCTTCCTTCCTTTCCTCCTCCCTCCTTTTCTTCCTCCCTTTCTTCCTTCCTTCCTTCCTCCTTTTCTGTTTTCCTTTCTTCCTTCCTCTCTTTCCCCTTCTTTCCTTCCTTTCTCCCTTCCTTCCCTTTCTTTCTTTTTTTCTCTCTTCCACCCACCCTCCCCTTCTTCATTCCTTCTGTCTTTTCTATTTAATCCATATATTTCATCTCTCTAATTAGAAGATAGAAGGTATTCAGACCATGCAGTTGGGAAGGCATCAAAGAAAGACTTCAACTCCTTTCTAGTTTTGTCTAGGTTTAGGCTTGATAGCAAGTCATGATTTCATGGTCTGCACTCTAAAAATAAAGGATGCTCTCTGTGTATATTATCTTCAGAGACACAGAAGACCCATTTTATTTTGATAGCAGCCTCTCTGGAAGTGACAAGCTGAATGGCAAATACTGATATGATAGGGAAAAAAGAGATTTTGCTGGCTTTCTTAGCAGTCACTCTTCGAAAAATTGATTTATCAAAATTATTGGGTATACTCAGAATTACTCTGACATGAGCTAAGCATAAATGTTAGTTTTCTTAGTAATCAAACTATAATTAGAAGTCAAAGTAACTGCAAAGAAACACATTCTATTGACTCATTGATTTCAAGACACCAGTAACAAAACTGCAACTGGAAAAATCATTTGTGATTTCTTTCAACCATAGCAAGGTTCATGACCTTTGTTACTCCTTGGGAAAAAGAGTGGCAAGTTTACCTGCCCAAGTGTTTTAGGATGCCATTGTCTTACCAAAGGGCTTCATACTTCATCCTATAAGACACCAGGCTATCTGATTTGTAGATAATAGCAGTTTCTATTGTGTCTAGTTTACAAACTTGACTTTGTAGACTTCAAAAGAAGTTTAATGATATGGAGTAACCCTAGATTGTTGAGCTGAAACAATGATTCCAAATGTGAAGTGCCATTTTTAAGTGATATATATATTAAGTAGCCATAAAGAAATAAATACATTGGCCATGACTAGGTTTGTCCAGAAGATGAATGAGAGGACTTTCTACTGAGAGAGGGAGTATGCTCCTTATGAAAAAATAATGTCTGACATGTCATTACCCTGCTTTGAGAGGCTCAGGCAGTTTTAGGTTGCCTCTAAAATAAACATAAACATCTCCGTTTGACATTGAAAGTCATACTGTAATCCAAATTCCCTTTCTAGGTTTGTGTTCTACATTCTAGCCAAAACTGATTTTTTGGTTGTTCTCAGTCACTGTAAGCTTCTTCAGGGCAGGAAGTGTTTTGGTTTTGTCTTAGTATCCTCATTGCAGCATGGTGTCTACCTTGAATACTCATTGATTCAATGAGAAAGTTAATCCCAATATGATGCTAAGGCTTTGATGTCTTCTGAGAAGCCATGGCAGTATCATGTTCTAAAGCCCTCAACGGGCTTTAAAACTTCCCTTTTAATGATTGCCTTTTCAAGTCCTGCATGAACAAGGGACTCTTCGATGTCAACTGGTAAGAACCCAAAGATGGAGAAGAAATGTCAGTTTTGTAAATAGAGAATGTAGTATGTTTTAAAACTGGAGAACGGCAATAGTTAAAAACATGCGCAGTATTTAGGGACTGATCATTGAGGTCTTTTGTTCTATTTTGAGATGACTTCATTGTTACTTGATATTTCACCATATCAGGCCTGTTGTACAAGTAATCAATTAACAAATATTTATTACACACCCATTTTGTGCCAGGCACTGTGGTAGATGCAGGAGATGCAAACCCTATGGATGAAATTCTTCTGAAAAGATGATTATATTTTAATGGGGGATAACACCAAGTAGCCACCCACATATACACAGAATAAACATAGAGAGGATACATTTAAGACAAGGCAAGTTAAGAAGACAGTCCATTACAGGCACCAGAGAGAGTAAGAATAGAAAGAAATGAAACTCTCATGAAGAGGAGATTATTTTTTGGCCAATGGGTGGGTTGGAGGTGGTGGTGGTTGAATGAATTATAAGAGAAATACAAATTAAAACAACTCTGAGATTTCACTTCACATTCATTTAATTGGCAAAGATGAAAAAGAGATAGCAAAGATCAATGTTGGAAGGCCTAAGGGGAAACAGTCATACTGAGACCCTGTTAATAGATCTGTCAATTGGTCCAACTATTCTGGGGGAAAACTGAAATTATAAGAATGTAATTGAACTTCAATACAGCAATCCCACTATGGACACATGCCTCCAAAGGAGTAGATGACAAAGAAATTTATTCTAAGCATCGATGCTAGTGTTCTGTATCATAACAATAATCTGGAAATAAAATGAGTAACTATCCATTTGGCAAAAGCTAAATAGATTGCAGTATGTGGGTGTGAAGAAATACTATCATGGCATAAGAAACTATGAGAGAAATAGTACAGCCTAATGGAGAGAGAATGGACTTCAGAGCCCAGAAAACCCAGGTTTAGTCCCACTTCCAACACATAATGGCTTGATGATACTGCGCAGGTTCAGCTGTCATTGGCCCCAGGCAATTCACCAAGACGATAAATTGTGCAATGATTTCAGCTCTGCATTTGGTAGGAGTTTCCTTTAAAGAAAGAAATGATGGGGGGGGCGGAGCCAAGATGGCGAAGTAGAAAGACGCACATACACATAGCTCCGAACCCACAAACCACAGAACGGCTAGAG
Source organism: Notamacropus eugenii (assembly GCF_028372415.1). Classification (NCBI taxonomy): domain Eukaryota; kingdom Metazoa; phylum Chordata; class Mammalia; order Diprotodontia; family Macropodidae; genus Notamacropus; species Notamacropus eugenii. The sequence goes on along the minus strand of NC_092872.1, from coordinate 636,766,464 downwards.
GGGACCAACCTAGGGCGAATTCTGCACCCAGAGACCACGGAATATTGGAGCGAGGGAGATTTCTGTTCTGGAGAGACCTGCAAACCTCTTGCGGGGGGTCCTTCGTGCCGTGGACTGGGCGCCGGGACGGGGAGTAGAGGGCAGCCCTGCCAGGGCCACGACACCATGAGGAAAAGATCCGAGAGGGCTACGGGGACGGGATCTCCAGTGGCCACGCGGGTCCCCCCACCCACAGAGGGACCTGCAAACCTCTCGCAAAAGGTCCGTCGCGCTGCAGACGCGGAGCCCAGCCCGGACCTGCGGCGGCCGCAGCTCCGAGAGGCACAGATCTGAGAAGGCTCCAGAGATGGGATCTCCAGGGGCGGCACAAGCCCCCCCACCAACAGGTGACTGACGGGGGTAGGTGAGAGAGTCTCTTTGGCGGGTTGAGAGGGGAGTGGGGTGCCCCCATGGCTTGGGCCCCCCCAGGAGATAGAAGCTGAGAGGCGGCTACACACAGGGGCTCCCCAAATGGGTGGGAGCCTGGATCCATTGTGGAAGGTCTGTGCATAAACCCCCTGAGGGAACTGAGCCAGAGAGGCGGCCCTGCCCCTGACCACCTGAACTTAATTCTCACACTGATTAGCAGCCCTGCCCCCGCCAAAAACCCTAAGGCGGGAAGCAGCATTTGAATCTCAGTCCCCAAACGCTGGCTGGGAGGACCAGGAGGCGAGGTGGGTGTGAGGAGAACATTCAGAGGTCAGGTCACTGATTGGGGAGAATGCCCAGAAAAGGCAAAAGAAATAAAACTATTGAAGGGTATTTTCTTGGAGAAAAGACACTTCCTCCCTTCCTTTCTGATGGGGAGGAACAATGCTTGCCATCAGGCAAAGACACAGAAATCAAAGATTCTGTGTCCCAGCCCACCCAATGGGCTCGGGCCATGGAAGAGCTCAAGAGGAATTTTGAAAATCAAGTTAGAGAGGTGGAGGAAAGACTGGGAAGGGAAATGAGAGGGATGAGGGAGAAGCATGAAAAGCAGATCAGCTCCCTGCTAAAGGAGAACCAAAAAAATCTTGAAGAAATTGGCACCTTGAGAACTAGCCTAACTCAGTTGGCAAGGGAGGTGCAAGGGGCCAATGAGGAGAAGAATGCTTTCAAAAGCAGAATTAACCAAATGGAAAAGGAGATTCAAAAGCTCACTGAAGAAAATAGATCTTTCAAAACTGGAATGGTACAGATGGACGCTAAGGACTTTATGAGAAAGACAGATATCTCAGAACATACCGTGCAGATTCGAAAAATGGAAGATAATGTGAAATATCTTATTGGAAAAACAACTGACCTGGAAAATAGAATCAGGAGAGACAATGTAAAAATTCTGGGACTACCTGAAAACCATGATCAAAAGAAGAGCCTAGACATCATCTTCCATGAAATTATCAAGGAAAACTGCCCTGAGATTCTAGAACCAGAAGGCAAAATAAATATTCAAGGAATCCGCAGAACACCGCATGAAAGAGATCCAAAAAGAGAAACTCCTAGGAGCATTGTGGCCAAATTCCAGAATTCCCAGGTGAAAGAGAAAATATTGCAAGCAGCTAGAAAGAAACAATTCAAGTACTGTGGAAATACAATCAGGATAGCACAAGATCTGGCACCCTCTACATTGAGGGATAGAAGGGAATGGGATAGGATATTCCAGAAGTCAAAGGAACTAGGACTGAAGCCAAGAATCACCTACCCAGCAAAACTGAGTATAATACTTCAGGAGAAAAAATGGTCTTTCAATGAAATAGAGGACTTTCAAATTTTCCTGATGAAAAGACCAGAGCTGGAAAGAAAATTTGACTTTCTAACACAAGAATGAAGAGAACCATGAAAAGGTGAACAGCAAAGAGAAGTCATAAGGGACTTACTAAAGTTGAACTGTTTACATTCCTACATGGAAAGACAATATTTGTAACTCTTGAAACATTTCAGTATCTGGGTACTGGGTGGGAGTACACACACACACACATGCACACACGCACACACACATAGAGACAGAGTGCACAGAGTGAATTGAAGAGGATGGGATCATATCTTGAAAAAAAAATGAATTCAAGCAGTGAGAGAGAAATATTGGGAGGAGAAAGGGAGAAGTTATATGGGGCAAATTATCTCTCATAAAAGAGGCAAGCAAAAGACTTATTAGTGGTTGGATAAAGAGGGGAGGCAAGAGAAAAACATGAGGTCTACTCTCATCACATTCCACTAAAGGAAAGAATATAATGCACACTCATTTTGATAGGAAAACCTATCTCATAATACAGGAGAGTGGGGGACAGGGGCACAAGCAGGGTGGGGGGGAGGATAGAGGGGAGGGGAGGGGAGGAGAATGTAATACGAGGTCGACACTCATGGGGAGGGAAAGGACCATAAGAAAATAGAAGTAATGGGGGACAGGACAGGATGGAGGGAAATATAGTTAGTCCTATACAACACAACTAGTATGGAAATCATTTGCAAAACTAAACAGATATGGCCTATATTGAATTGCCTGTCTTCCAAGGGGAAGGGGTGGAGAGGGAGGGAGCTAAAGAAGTTGGAACTCAAAGTGTTAGGACCAAATGTAATGTTCTTACCACTGGGAAATAAGAAATACAGGTTAAGGGGTCAAGAAAGCTATCTGGCCCTACAGGACAAAAGAGAAGACGGAGACAAGGGCAGGGAGGGAGGATAGAGGAGAGAGCAGATTGGTCACAGGGGCAGCTAGAATGCTTGGGTATGGGGGGGGAGGGAATAAAAGGGGAGAAAATTTGTAACCCAAAATTTTGTGAAAATAAATGTTAAAAGTTAAATAAAAAAAAAAAGAAAGAAATGATGAATTTTAGGAATTTAGAAAAACATGGGAAGACCTACATGAACAGATGCACAGTGCAGAGAACAAGAGAGGGCTGTACAGTAACTACAAAAATATAAATGAGAATCCTTTTCAATGATGATAAACTCCAATTAATTGTATGATTAATCTTTGTCTCAGAGAAAAGAGAAAGAAACATGCCTCCCTCTTCCAAGTAGAGAGGTTGGGAACGCGAGGTATGAAGTGACATCACTGCCTTATCGGAGGGGCTTTGCTTGAATTCTTTATTCTTTGCTACAGGAGAGAATTTGAAAGAGGGGTAGGAGAGTCTTCTGATGCTCAAAAAAAGCATCCATAGAAGTGACAGAGTGAGGCCCAGTCTGAATAGTAAAAAGAGTTGTCCTATCACAAATTCCCCATGCTGAAGAAATCACAGATCCAATCAGGAAAACTAACTAATCAGGAAACAAACTAATCAGGAAAAAAAGGAATATAAAGGGAGATCAGCTACACATCTTTAGTCATCCATGTGTTACATATTTTTCTTATTCTCTTTTAAATACTACAATGGGATTTAGCTACATGGATATTTCTTTTAATACATTTTCTTATGTAAAAATCTTGGAAGTGGTCAGCTAATGAAGGCAAGCATACCACAATGTTAATATTGCATGCTGTTAGCAAGAAACCTGTCATATTCTTTATGGAAACCCAGATCAATCAGTGCTCAATAGCTATTATCCCCTTTACTGTAAATTTGACAATTAGAAAAAGCATTGGAGATGAAGACTTTCTCACATTATCTTTATGCATGAGTCATTCCCGGCAAAGGCCTGAAGAAAGAGAAGAATAACACAGAGAATGGGAGCAACTTGACAACTTCAGCATGTAAGAGCTGAAGGCAAGCAGGAGACAAGAACATTTATTCAAACTTTAAGCTTGTGGGGGAAAAACTAAGCATCAGGGATCAAAATATTCAATGTCATTCATTGCTGCTTTCTGCCTGAGTGATTTTGTATGTGAGGATTTTATCCTTCTGATTAAAAGTCATAATGCTTTGTTTCTGAAATTCTCAATCAGCTTGATTTCATTCTTTTGGGACAGTTCCATCTTGTACAATGTGACTAATGGACATTTCTTTTTTTCTCTTATCAAGAAGTCATTTATGTGGAATTTCATTTTGATTAAGAAAAAGGTATTAAACATTTCCCACTAAGAACTGTTACGTCTGACACTAAAACTCTTCAAATGACACACAAATCCTTTGCTCATTTTCTTTTTTAAAAAATGTAGTATTTGAAAAGCTGATAATACCTTGCTCATTTTACTCATTGGTTGACTCTCAAAAAAATATTTCCACTGGCAGATTATACTAACAACTGTAAATTCTACCAAAACAACATAGAGATTCATATTCACGTCTCTTGTTTACAAGGAAAATAAATGTAAAAACTAGGGACTGGACTTTTGGGGGCATGGCTTGAGCTAAGTGGTTGCTGAAGGTCTATCCAATTCTAAAAGTCTGTTCTTTCATATAATGGCACAGAATTCAGAACTCACTGAACCTGAACTACAGCATCACTATAATGTGGTAATAATCCTGTATAATTTTTGTATATGTTTAGATTCTGGGCCATGAAAACTTCCTTTCTCTCCAATAAAAAGTATCCTAAAAGTTGAAAGTTATTGCTTCCCTCTCTTCACTGGCATATATTTCAAAAATGTAAACCACATCTTTTTTTAATCCTTCATACTGCTCTGTAAGAGGTTCAACTTTGAGATGAATGATTCATGATAGTAAGTTATAAGAACAGTCAGAGTACAAAATACTATTTATTTAGTTGTTTCAGTCCTGTCTGACTCTTTGTGACCCTATTTGGGATTTTCTTGGCAAAGATACTGCAGTGGTCTGCCATTTTCTTCTCCAGGTCATTTTACAGATGAGGGAATTGAGGTAAACAAGGTGAAATGACTTGACCAGTGTCACACAGCTAATATGTATCTGAGGTCACATTTTAACTCAGGTTCAGGCCTAGCACTCTATCCGTTGTACCACCTATCTGTCATACTTAGGGAAGCCATAAGACAACAATTGTGAAGGTGGTCAAGAAAAATTAGAGGATACAAAAAATTCAACACATGGAATTTTTTAACAACTCAAAGCAATTCAGTTCCATAAACATTTATTAAGCACCCTACTATTTGACAGGCACTATACTAAACACTGAGGATACAAATTTAAAAAAAAAGACAATTCTTGCCCTCAAGGAGCATACAATACAAGGAGCAGAAGACAACACAAAAAATGGAAGGTGGGAAGGGGTGGAAACACATAAGGGTCACCACAGGGTACCTAGTAGGAGAGAATGATGCTCTGTGGTGTCAAAACTAACTTTGTTCTGAAAGGGATGATAGGAGAGAAGGTGGTGAGTATCAAAACTGAGTCAGCTGGCAAGTTATCAGCTTATCTTGAGTGAGGGAGGATGTTTTCTTTCTTCCTAAACCAAATTGCTGATGGAAAATGGAGAATTATCTGGAAATGTTTTTAAAACATTTTAAAATTTAGTTACTGGAAATGGAAATGGCTTTCACAATAACTGAATCCTGAAGGAAGAAAAGGTTTCTGTATTCTGTAAGGTAAAAGTGAAGCGAGGGAGTTTGGGGAAAAATCTAATGAGTTGTTTTGAACATGTTGAGTTTGAGATGGCTATGACATATTCAATTCAAGATTTCCAAAAGGCAGTTGATGATGTAGGACTGAAGTTTGGTTGCGATATTAGGACTAGATATATAGATGTGGAAATCATCTGCGTGTATGTATTTTTATAGGTATATGTGTGTATATGCACACACACACACACACATACACACACACTACATGATAACTGATCCCCTGGGGGATCAACAAGGAGAAAGGAGAGAGACCAGGGGTGGAGTCTTGTGACCTACATGCAGTTAGGAAGTATGACATGACTCAAGAACCAGTAAAGAAGATAGGAAGGTCAATCAATAGGAAGAGACCCAGAAGAGAGAAGTGTCATGAGAACCCATAGAGGAGAGAAAATTCCAGAGGAGAAGGTGGAAAACAGTGGTCAAGAAGGATGAGAACCAAGAAAAAAGTCATTAGATTTGGCAATTAAGAGAACATTGTTGACTTTGGAGAGAGAAGTTTCAATTCAACTATAGGGTCATAACACAGTGGGAAAACTGAATACATTTAATGTAGACAGTTTTCTCTGCCAGTTTAGCCTACAAGGGGGAGAGGAGATAAGAGATATAATTTGAAGAATGGAAAGATCAAAGATGATTTTTCAAGTTGGGGGTGACATGAACATGCATGCAGCCAACAGGGAAGGAACCAGAAGTTAGTTTAACATTGAAGGGAAAAAGTAAAATGATAATGGAGGCATTCTATTCTGAAACAAAGAAAGATGAGAGGAAGCCTTCAAATGTGTAAGGAGTCAGAGATGTGCTAGAGACTGCATTTATCAAATCATAAGAGCTGATTGTTAAATTTTGACTGAGAATTTAGACTTCGGAAATCAGCAAACATAATTGTCAGGCAAAAAAATCAGGGCTTGATATATGGTTTTGGTAATTGTCTAAATTTAAGAAAATGATGGAAAAATGTTAATAGTGCAGATTAAACTTAAAAGTATGTTGTGAATAATCACTCCCCCCAAAAAGTCACTTCTTGAACATACAGCAGCTCACTACTAGTAGGGGGATTGCATATAAGAAAATCTAATTATCCATTTTGACAAGAGCCTGTCTATCATTCAGTCAGTAACTATTTGTGAAGTCCTTCCTATTTACCAGACAGAGAGCTAGGTCTTGGTGATACAAGTACAAAGAATGAAATAATCTATATTTGCAAGAGCTTGTATTCTACAAAATGCACCTACAGCAAGCGTTGGATTTTTGTGAGGATCAGATGACACAATGTATGTAAATCCTTTATAAACCTTAAAGCTCTATGTAAGTACCAGCTATTCTTCTTCTTCTAATAGATGGGACCAAATATTAAGTAAATTTGGGAGAAGTTCTGGGTTTAGAATACTTGAATCTGGACACTAACGCCTGTCCTTACTGCTTGTATAATCTGATGTGAGTAACTTCCCCCGTGAGACTTAGTTTCCTCATTTGTAAAATAAAGGATTTAGACAAGATGACCTTCAAGCTCCCTTCCAACTTTAAAATCCTATGATCAAGATTGTGAGATTTGGGAAGGCACTGAGGGAAGGGTTCTCTCTCTCTCTCTCTCTCTCTCTCTCTCTCTCTCTCTCTCTCTCTCTCATACACACACACACACACACACACACACACACACACACAGACAATCAAGTCTTTGAAAGAGAGATTTCAGAAAACCGTGAAACCAGCTTTGTCTACTTGTCGATTTCTCTGAGAGTCAGCCCAGTCAGAGTGTATTTGTGCAGCTGAACAGCTGGAAAAGTTGGGAGCTTGGGAAGGGAGATGAGAAACAAGGCCTTCTGATAAAGAAAGACTTGAGGCCTCTCTGCGTCCTAACTAGCAAGTGCAAACTTTCACACCTGTCAGCTATAAATCAAGGGGTTTATGGGGCTGCAATATTTACACTCTAATTAAAAAATCATAAAGCAAGCACCCCTTTCAGGTTGTGAAAAAGAAACTCCAGAACTCCTTGCTCCAGCAGGGTGTTAATCAGTAACTCCTAATGATCTGCTTTCCAGCGCCAGAGGTTATATGCTTATTCAGCCACAAACAGCAAACAAGATAACAAGAGAACGTGGGATAGGTACAAGAAAACTAGCTTCAAGGCTACTGGAGGTTTGGCCAGAAACCTCTCACTGTTCCATATCTTCAGCACATTTTCTCTTTGAGGCCCAAGGAAGGTTTCCCTTTTAATTTAGCTGGAGGTTAGAGTTTTATTTGTCCAGAGGCTGAACTCAGTTGCAGGTCCTTGTGGGACCTAGGGACAGCCAGGCCTATCCTAACAAAAAATTCAGATGACCTGGATTCTCTCTTTGCTTGGCAAGATCAGGGCTAGACAGTCCAGGTCCTGTGATATGGAATGAATTAAATTTGGTCAGACAATGGAAAAGAAACCAAGCATGGGGAATCAGACTGGGAACTGAAATGCAGCGAGATCTTGTCCTAAGCAAATAAGGTAGAGACCAGAAGATGAAGCCCCAGACCTAGAGTTGGAAGAGTTAGCTTCCAATCCTCCCTCGATGCTAATTGTCCTTCATTTTCGAAAAGGACCATGACATCAGGAAGGTGATGTCATGACATACAAGTAAATTATTTAAGTGAGGTAGGGCTGTGCAAAGTTACCAGTCTCACTTTCTCTTCCAGAGCCATCTGGGTCCACTGGCCAGATATAGTTCAGGATGACTGGAGATGGCCCCAGAAGCAGTGGGGGACTTTGGTGTTTTCAAGCCATGCTCCAAGTAGCTATGTGATACTGGGTAACTTGTTTAGTTTCCTTAACTGTAAGGGAGAAAATCCTTTTTGGTTCTTCCTTCACAGTCTTTAGGACTGAATGAAACGGTGTAGGTAAAGAACTTTACTAAAATTAGACATCATAAAAAGTTCTATCACTTATAATTTTTGGCCTGAATCTTGATGTTGGGAACTTCTGGGAAGGTAACTCTCCCTCTGTAGATTCAGAAAGATAATTATTTTGTAGGGGCCAGGTGGCAGTGGAAAGAGTACTGGATATGAACTCAGGAAGACTCAGACACTTCCTAGCTGTGTGACCCTGGGCAAGTCACTTAACTCTGTTGATCTCAGTTTCCTATAAAATGATCTGGAGAAAGAAATGGCAAACCACTTTAGTATCTCTGCCAAGGAAACCCCAAATGAGTTTTAAAAAATTGAACCATACAAGACTGAGCAGCAACAAACTATTTTGCAGCTTAAAGTCTTTATTTGATATAAATCTATAGTTCCTGCTACCAGGGAGACTGGTGGATCTCTTGAGTTTGGGAGTTCTGAGCTTCAGTTTTCTAAGCTTATTGGGTATACATAGAAATCCAGTACTAATATAATGAGTTCCAGGAAGGGGGAGAAGTTTGGGCAAAACTGAGGTTTCAGCTAAAGGATTGAAGCAACTTATGTCAGGAAAAAAAAAACAAAACAAATTAAAGCTTCCTTGCTGATCAGTATTGGAATCAGGCCATGAATGACCTCTGGATCGCTAGCACAGGAGAGACAGAGAGAGTTTAAAAAAAAAAAGTAAACAAAAAAACTTATATTCTTAGACACTTGCCTGGAGACACTGAAAGGTAAGTTACTTGCTTAGGGTCACATAGTCATCATGCATCAGTGCTAAGACTTGAATGTGGATCTTCTTAACTCCAAAGGCCACGAGTTGTCTTCTGTGTCAGAGGGGTCAAAAATCAGGCCAGAAGCATGTAGCCAACAACTCATCTGCATGCTCACTGAACCAGATTGAAATGTAATTGAGAAATATTTAACAAAATAAATAGATATGCACTAGAATATAGGTCATGTTAACAATGTGGTTTTCTAAGTCAATTCATGGACTGCAGGGATCTCTATGAAAATTTTAATGCTGCTATTTCTGTTTGAGTTTGACATCATAACTCTTTGTAGTTCTGTCATTATTATAAGAAAAACAGTATATATATATGAGCCCAAGTATATCTCTCTTGTTCCTCTCCAGCCCTTTCAGGACCACTCCCCATAGAGGAGGGTGCTTCCTCTTTTCTCTCTCCCCAGGTAGTGAGGTCTTCATGTCACCATGGGATGTCAAGGTGTGTCTGAACAGAGACTCAGAACTTCTGAATTCTTTCTCCTTCACTCAGCGTCTATCAGTGGATATAATATAATAATTTATCAGTGCTGTTATGAAAGGGTTAATTTCTGCTCTGCCTCCTCAGTTGTCCTCACTCTCCATTTATATCCCCTCACTGCCTCCAGTAACCTATATACATTTAGAGCGACCTTTTGGGGAAAAGACCTGAAGGAAAAATGCTACTATTAGGAACTTCAACTATTGCTTCAGATGGATGAGGGAGATACTCAGAGGCACGCCTGAAATCAGAAATTTGTAGGGGTCCTCCTACATAACTTGCCCATGAGGCTACCCAGTTTACAAAGGATGATTTGGTATCTTTTATCTTCATTCTTAGTTCATCAGGGCCATCCACCTTCTATTACAGGAGCCAGCCAGATTTTAAAAAAAAATCCCCCCAGTTCAATTCCTTGTGAAGGATTCTCTTTTACTGGGAAGGCTTTAACACTTTTCCTCCTTATAGAATACCATGGGATGTTATGTGCAGGAGTGAACCTCCTCGCTCTCTGTCATTCCATACCAGCCATGGACTCCTGTTTTCCTGGATATGCTCAGGAGTCTTTGTGTTTAATAGTGAAATATACCACCAGAGTAAATGTAATCAGCTCCTACCACCATAGATAATTAGAGTGCCATTCATTTGATGATTCAATACAAATGCGACCACAGAAGAAAACCAGCTTTTATTGGCAAATGTTCAGCTCTTGGGTCCCAATGGTATTTTGCGTTGTGCTGTTTCGGCACTTGTGAAAAAAATAAATCCTAGGGAGTCACTGTGCTGCCATAGGGCTCTGTTTAAATACAGGAAAGAAACAGCTGATCTCTGAATTTGCTAATTTTTGCTGATTCAGTCAAATGGGGTTCTGCTCTGTGTACTACTAAAAAGGGAACACACAGGTACATGTATCTTGTGAAATGAGGTTTGGAAACAATGGGTTGGTTGTAATCTGGGTTTCTAGTGTTTAGTTCAAGATGTTATTCAGTGACCAGCTTCCAAAGAAATTAGAAGGAAATTTCAATCTGGAATTAACCATTAAAGCAGGTTACAATTTCTTTCTCTCTTGTAATCATATAAAAATAGCTCGATGCTTTCTGGAAGTTGCAAGCACTATTCAGATTTGGAGCTGGAAGGGTCTTCTAGTTGAACCTTCATTTTGCAGATGAGGAAAATGAGGTATAGAGATGAGAAGGGACTTGTTCAACATTACATAGGGAGCAAGTTGTAGAGCTGGGATTTGAACCCAAGATCACTGAATCCAGATTCTGCAACCTTTTCACCATACCTTGTTCTATTACTCCTATCCTTTTCAAGGGAGGGATAAAGATTCCAAGTATTGTCACCTGAGTTTTACTTATATGGAAATTGGAACAGTAGTGTGCTACATTCCAATGTATAAAGAAGAGCAAAAAAAAAAAAAAAAAGAGTATTTTTTATGAAAATTGAAGACCAGCACCTCTGGTGTGAGGTTTTCTGAGTCCTTTGCAGGGCTGTTCATCCATTTTTGGTGAACACTTTTCACCCCACTCTGGGTGAATCTGTAGCATGTAGCCATAATCCAGTCAACCATCTCAGCAGATAGGCTAAACCATGTTGAAGTTAATCAACAGGTCTCAAATCTGTCTGCCTGCCAGTGAATTAGGGAGATATCACCCCAAGTGAAGACTTTCCTCAGCAGAATGGGTAAAAGTAACCAATTTGTTGAATTGGCCACGAAGGCACTGAAGCAGGTGCTGTGGAGTGCTGACAGCCTGGCCAGACACTGAAGACACCAAGGTCATCCACTGTATCCCAGGTTTCTGCTTTTATTCTAGGCTAGGACATTTGTCCTGCCACTGTACTTTGATGACTTTGGAAGAGAGATTGAATCTGACAACATCTTGCAACTTTGCCTCACTTAAATCCAATTCCCATGCAAGTCAAGCCATCACTCCATGATGTCATTGGTTGTCTCTGAAAGTAAAGGACAAACAACATATGAAATTTAAGAAGGGAACCAGAAACTATTAAAAATAAAGTCATTTACCAAAGGTCTTGAAACAATACTAAAAGCAGTTTAAAGTACAGGCTTTCTTGTCTCATTGATGAAAATACTCCAGGTTGCTAAACTCTAACCACATATCCCTTGCCTTTTCTTTTATCCTCCTTCATTAAAGTGAATTACAACTCTGCCTGACTAGTTTAACTAGCATAGTGTCCAGGGCTAAGAAATCTTCAGGGTCCTGAGATCATGTCACATGATTATTTGTTGAAGGAATTAGGAGCGTTAAGCTTAAAGAACACAGTGTTATACTGTGAACTGCCTTGGATCTTTCTCTATTGATTTCTTATCTAATTACCTATTTAACAAAATTATTGTAAGTAACATGAGGGCAGGAGTTACATCTTCTTAGGTGTGTATGCTCCTTAGCAAACTGACAAGTATTACAGAATTTCCTTACATTCATTCTTTTGAGGAAAACGTGGTCACTTCACAGGCACTGCATAAAAATTTAGTGAATAAAAAGTTCTTTTAAAATAACCTGACAAAGTTGAAACACATTTGTTTAAGCATGACAATAAAATTCACAATATCAGCACATAATAAATGCTTGTTGAATTGCACTGAAGGAATTCAAATCCCATCTATATCACTAATCATTGTGGTGCCTGGGAATTCATGATTGCTGTGTTTGTGATAAAGGCTTTGCTTCAAATAAAGCAATTACTAACTCTGAAGGTTCCTAATGAACAAATCACCCGGCAGTGGTGGGGCAGGTAGGTGGTGCTAGTGGATAGAGCTGGGCCCAGAGTCAAGAAGACTTGTGTCCGAATATGACCTCAGGTATTGCTAACTGTATAACTAAGCAAGCCACTAAACCTTTATGTGCCTCAAATTTCTGAAATGTAAAATGGGGATGATAATATGAACTACTTCTTATTTTATCCTTACAAGGTTGTTTTGAGGATCAAATGAGATAATATTTATAAAAGTGCTTGCATAATCCCTGGCACACAGTAGGTACTATATAAATGCTCATTCCTATTCCTTTCTCTTTGTAACCTTGCTACTTTCAATCAGTTAGAGTGGATACCAAAAGTCTTCCCAAAATGTCATAATGAATGAGTGATGCTGATCCTTATTTTATTGGATAAATGCATGCTTAAAACCTTTGATTGTGAACTGATGACTACAGAAAAGACTTAGAATTATATAGTCCAATACCTTTCATTTTACAAATGAGAAAAAGTACATCCAAACAAGTGAGACTTACTCAAGGTCACATAGGTAGATGTGACCATACCAAGATTCAAAGTCACATTCCCTGATTCCTGATCCAGAACTCTGTTGCCTTGTCCTCCCTTACCACTGAAATCACCCTATGATGAGATCAGGAAAGAATAACAAAGAAGTAAGGGACTCAATAGGAAAGAACAGATCTCAGGTAGGATGAATATCAATCAGAAAGTTTCTAGAGATAACTTTTTAAAAAAAAAAAGTATTTATTTATTTAATGTTCATTTGATTTCCAGAATGAAGAAGATTCATTTTACAAAGTTCAATCACATCACAGTATTTTGAACATAAAAGAGAGCTTAGAGACCATGCTAGAATAAGAATCTCCTTTACAGCTCAACTGGCCACAAGGCCATTCAGCCTTTGACTGAAGCCTCCAAGGAGGAAATTTCCTTGACTAACTGAGGCAACTCATTCCTTTTGGGGTTTGGAAATAATGATTTGGAAAAATCATTATTTTTCCCCTTAACATTAAACTTAAGTCTGACTACAGCTTCTATCACCTCTTCCTACTTCTGTTGTTCAAGCAGGATAAACTTAATCCTTCTACCACATAGCATCCCTTAAATGTTTTAAGGCACCTAGCATGTCCCTCAAAACAAGCAGTGCTAGAGACAGTGAGGAAGGGAAGAGATCAGTGTTGGGCAAAGATATTCAAGAAGGCTTCCTGGAGGAGGTGGATTTGGAGACAAGATTGTTGGTCAAGAATGAAATGAGGGGATTCCAGGCCCAGATGATAGCACACACAAAGACAAAGGTACAAATTGGGAAAGAGTCCAGGCCATTCAGGAAATGGTGAAACCTAGCCAGAAAATGGGATCTGCCTTGGGAAAAGGTAAGAAATAAGGATAGATAAGCTGGGATTAGATTATAAAGGACCTTCATTGTGGGTATGAAATATCTGAATTTGGCTCCAATAGAGTGGACAATGGGGAGCCAAAAAAAGGTATATCACAGATGGAGTTACTGCACTGAATGTTTCCTCTCCTATCCTTACTTATTTTCCTTACTTAGGAAGTTAGTGTGACTTCCAGTAACCTTTAGGATAAAAAACAAACCTCTGACATTTAATATCCTTTAGAAACTAGCTCCAGTTTATGTTTTTAGAGTTATTACATTTTACTCTTTGTCATGCCCCCTATTTCTGTTCTATGCCTATTCCTTATTTTTACCTTGTAAACACCCCACCTCCCTTCAAGGATGAGCATAAGGGCGCTCTCCTATCTCAGAATCATCTATATAGAAGGGACCTTAGAGATAATTTAATCCAATCCCCTGATTTAACAAATGAGGCCCAGTCCCAAAGATGTTGACTTGCCAAGGTTACCCAAGTGTCAGTATCAGTAGCAGGACTGATTGTAGGTTCTTTGACTTCAAAGCTAGTGTTCCTTATGGGGTACCTGGCTCACATAACCCCCTTTCAACTCTCAAGATTGCTTTATACATAGGCTGCACTTGCCTATGTTCATGTATTTGTTGCATCCCACTAAGAGAATACAAGTTCCTTGAGGGCAGGGTTTGCTTTTTATTTGTATGCACCCGATACTTAGCATAATGCTTTTCATATAGTAGGAAATTAATAAATGTTTATTGAATGAGTGAATTAAAAGAATCAGAGAAATACTGGAAATAGCTTTCTTCTCTCCCCCCACTTCTTCTCTAAAGCAAGTCATGCGCAGCTTGCAGCATGCTATATCCTCTTAATGTCCTGCCACGTCTTCCTGTGATTTATACTCTTAGTTTTCCTTTGCTCTCCCTGTAGAGGTTGCTTACTTTTTTCTCTTCATCCCATTTTTAAACATTGCTCTGACAGTATCATTCTAGCTGTGTTTTATGTCATCTCCACTATTGGATAGTTACAGTTCAGTCAAGGATATAAAAGGGGCTGAGGAGCCCAAGTCTGTCCAGCCATGAAATAGGACTGTTAAGCTAAAGCCTAGGAGGGATAAAGTCACTACTACCTACCCTGAAAAGCTATTCAGAAATAGGAAAGGGTGCAATGTGGTATTGAACTCAGTTTAATAGACCTCCTCAAACTATGTTGAAATTGACTCTTATGGATGAGAATGTGGAGCCTTTATCTCCTTCTTTATCCTGAGTTACCTAAGTACTCCTTGCTTGAAGGAAATGTGGTTATGTTAAAAATATTACTCTCTAGGTTTTTCCAGGGATGCAAACACACATGCAAAAACTACCTTACAATGGGAATGGATTTTCTATATTAATGAACTCTATAGAATATAAAGGGGCACCTAGATGGTGCAGTGGATAGAGTAGCAGGCTTGGAGTCAGAAAGACTCATCTTCCTGAGTTCAAATCCAGGTTCAGACACTTACTAACTGCATGACCCTTGGCAAGTTACTTAACCTTGTTTGTCTCAGTTTCCTTATCTGAAGGATGACCAGGAGAAGGAAATGGCAAATTTCCAGTATCTTTGCCAAGAAAACCCCAAATTGGATCAGAAAGAGTCAGATACAACTGAAAACTGACTTAAAAACTACAACGAAATACTGTATAAGGCAGCTTGGTGTCACATCTAAGCTTAGTTTCATGATGATCTAGATTCTGATTCTGTTTCTAACATATATGACCTATTTGACCATGAACACTCAACCTCATAATGCTCTTAGCATTTTCTTAAGATTATATTCTATATAGGTGACAGAAAAAAGGCAGTGATTGGCCTGAGCTTTCCCCAAAATGCCTCTGAACAACATTAAGCAAGGTTATAAAACAATTTCTGGAGCAGCAGAACTCACAAAAAAAAACAGGGTGAAATAATTTTTCAGTCAAAAACAACTTAGAAGGTCTATGGGAAAGATCTGTCACAATTGGGTGAGAGTGGAATACAGTCCAGCACAGGCCTCAATGCACAAACTGGGCCCCAGCAAACCAGGAGTAGGCCTTGAGAGCCACTAAATCAGCAGTAGAAGCAGCTGCTTCCTGATCTGTCATCCCACAGAGAGTAAGGGGCTGGAACAACTGGTCAGAAGGAGATTACTGGGCTCTCTTTGCTAACACTGAGACAGGACTCTGTTATTTGGATGCAGGTGGCAGTCCTGAGTGATAGTCCAAGGGGGAAGGAGGAGCACTAACACATCAGAACTTGCTGCCTCAGTGCAGTGAGGACCTTCATCACAGTTCCAGGGCAGGAAAGAGTGCTTATGGTTGCTCACAGACAAGAGCTCAGGCCAGGAGAGGAGTAAAAACACCTCTCCTTAGATCATACCAACTTGAAAGAACTGAAGACTTACAGGTACCTAAAAGTATCTCTGAAAACAGCTACATAAAATCCCTGAAAGTTGGGATAGTGTGCCCTCCACCCAGGAAGAAGGTCCTACCTTAACAAAGAGTTAAAAAGTCAAGTAATTGGTTGGGGAAAAGAGCAAACAGCAGGAAAAAAAGTCAGATTATAGAATCTTACTTTGGTGACAAGGAAAATCAAAACATACACCCAGACAAAGACCACAAAGTCAAAGCTTCTACGTACAAAGCCTCCAAGAAAAATATGAATTGGTATTAAGTCATGGAAAAGCTCAAAAAGTATTTTGAAAGTCAAATAAGAGAGTTAGAGGGAAAACTGGGAAGAGAAATGAGAGTGATGCAAGAAAATCGTGAAAAATAGGTCAACAGCTTGGTAAAGGAGACAGACATATGCACACACACACATACATAAAACCTGAAGAAAATAACAACTTAAAAAACATAGTAGGTCAAATGGTTAAAAAAAAAAAAAGACACAAAAAACCAATGAGAAAACGCCTTAAAAAGTAGAGTTGGCCAAATGGAAAGAAAGGCACAAAAATTCACTGAAAATTAAAAAAAAATATTAGAATTGGCCAAATAGAAAAGGAATTATGAAAGCTCACTGAAGAAAATAATTCCTTAAAAAAAAAAGAATTGAGTAAATGGAAGCTAATGATTTTATGAGAAAATAAGAAACAAACAAAACCAACAGAATGAAAAAATAGAAGACAATGTAAAATATCTCATTGGAAAAAACAACTGATCTGGAAAATAGATCCAGAAGAAATACTTTAAAAATAACTGGATTTCCTGAAAGTCATGATAAAAAAAAGAGTGTGGACAACATCTTTCAAGAAATTATCAAGGAAAATTGCCTTAATATTTTAGATCCAGAGGGTAAAATGGAAATTAAAAGAATCCACCAATCACATCCTGATAGAGGTTCCAAAAGGAAAACTTCCAGGAATAGTATAGCCAAATTCCAGAACTCCCAGGTCAAGAAGAAAATATTACAAACTACTAGAAGGAAACAATTCAAGTACTTTGGATCCACAGTCAGGATAACACAAGATTTAGCAGTTTCTACATGAAAGGATCAAAAGACTTAGAATATGATATTTCAGAAGACAAAGGAGTTAAGATTACAACCAAGAATCACCTACCCAGTAAAAGTGAGTATAATCCTTCAGGGGAAAAATGGGATATTTAATGAAATAGAGGACTTTCAAGCATTCTTGGTGAAAAGACCAGAGCTGAATAGAAAATTTGACTTTCAAATACAGAATCAAGAGAAGTATAAAAAGAGAAAACAGGAAAGGGAAATCATAAGGGACTTAATAAGATTTAACTGTTTACATTCCTACATTGGAAGATGAAACTTGTAACTCATTAGAACTTTCTCATTATTAGGGCAGTTAAAAGGAGCATATATAGACAGAGGGTGCAGGTGTGAGTTGAATATGAAGGGATGATATTTATAAAAAAACAAAATTAAGGCATGAGAGAGGAATGTACTGGGAAAAAAAGAAAGGGAGAGACAGAATGGGGTAAATTATCTCACATAAAAGAGATAAGAAAAAGCTTTTATCTTGAGGGGAAGAGAAGAGAGGTGAGGGGGAGTGAGTGAACCTTACTTTCATCAGAAATTGATTCAAAGAGGGATTAACACACATACTCAACTGATTATAGAAATCTATCTTATCCTACAGGAAAGCAGGAAGGGAAAGGGATAAGAGAAGGGGGTGGGGTTATAGAAGGGAAGACACATTGGGGGAGGGGGTATTCAGAAGCAAAACACTTTTGAGGAAGGACAGGGTAAAAGGAAAGAGAGAATGGAATAAATGAGGGTAGATGGGAATAGCAACCATAACTGTGAGAAAAAATTTGAAGCAAGTTTCTCTAATAAAGGCTTGATTTCTCAAACATATACAGAGCTCAGTCAAATTTATAAAAGTAAAAGCCATTCCCCAATTTGCAAATGAAAATGATCAAAAGAAATGAATAGTTTCAGATGAAACTAATCAAAGCTATCTATAGACATATTAAAAAATGCTCTAACTCATCATTAATTGGAGTAGTGCAAATTAAAACAATTTTGAGATACTACCTCATACCTATCAGATTGACTAATAGGATAGAAAAGGAAAATAAAAATGGTAGAAGGGATATGGGAGAAATGAGACATTAAGGCACTCTTAATGGAGTTGTGAACTGATTTAACTATTCTGTAAAGCAATTTGGAACTATGCCCAAAGGGCTACAAAACTATGCATACCCTTTGACCTAACAATACCACCACTAGGTCTGTATTTCAAAAGAGATTTTTTTAAAAAAAGAAAAGTATCTATAGCTACCAAAATTATTTATAGCAGCTCTTTTCTGGGGGAAATAACTAGAAATTGAGGGGATGCCCATTAATTGGGGAATGGCTGAACAAATTGTGGTATATGATTATGATGAAATATTATTGTATTATAAGAAATGATGAACAGAATATTCTCAGAAAAACCTGAAAAGACTTACATGAGCTGATGCAAAACGAAAGGTACTGTGTATAAAGTAACATCAATATTATAAGATGATCAGCTGTGAATGACAGCAATTCTCAGCAGTACAATGATCCAAGAAATTTCTGAGGGACTTATGATGAAAACTGCTATCCATTTCCAGAGAAAGAACTGGTGATATCTGAAAATATATTGAAGCATATTTTTTTAACTATCATTTTCTTCATGTTTTTTCTCTATGTTTTCTTTCATAAAATAACTAATATGGAAATGTTTTGCATGACTACACATTTTTGTATAACCTATGCTGAACTGCTTACCTTCTCAAAGGGCAGGTAGGGGTAGAGAGGGAGGAAAGGAGAGAATTTGGAAATCTGTTTGGTACAAGAACTAGAAAAATTCTCTATTCTTTTAAGTATTCACTTTTATTTGAACTGATCTTAAGGCAATATACTAGCAAAGCTCCTCCCCTCCACCAAGTATTGGCACCAGTGTTACTGAACTCCAGGAAAGACAGCAAAGAGTCTCCATTCACATGGATCGGGGTATGGGGAGGGCAGCAGAGTAGGAAAGGAAAAGCCATTATGGCTCTGACAACTGAAAAATAGTATCACATATTAAAGCACAAAAAACAAAAAAGTACTTTTGGGATTATATAACTTACACCTCTCCCTTTTCTGGATTTATGTTAAGAATTTGTATAGAGTAGGTTGGTTGTTGTCTTTCATTCTTGAAGAGGACCAAAATGGCATCACAAACTAGGGTCAAGTTTCAGTGTGTTCAGCTGTGGCTGATCAGACCAATATGAGCTCCAAATGCTCTACCACAGATTGGCCACAGATAGTCCATGTGAACATTTGGGGTGGAATCTCTACATTTGTCATCCTGTGTTTCCTTTAAGCTATTTCAACTCTACTTTTCTCACAGAGAACAGCACTTTCTCTGATGTGGCTACACCATGTTGAATAGTCTTTTGTCAGTGTCTCCCATGGTAGACAATCACTTCCAAAGATCTTAAGAGAGACCTTGAGAGTGTCCTTGCATCACTTCTTCTGACTACCATGTGAATGCTTACGCTATGAGTTCTCTATAAATTGGTCTTTTTGGCAAGTGTACATTTGGCATTCAAACAATGTGGCCAGCCAATCAGAGTTGTGCTCTCTGAATCAGAGTTTGAATGCTTGACAGTTTAGCTCAAGAACAGACCTCAGTATCTGGTATCTTATCCTGCCAATTGATTTTCAGAATCTTCTTAAGATAATTAAAAGAGAAGTGATTCAGTTTCCTGGAATGGCACTGGTAAAATGTCCAGATTACACCAGCATACAACAATGAGGTCAGCACAATGGCTCTATAGATCTTTAGTTTGGTAGCCAGTCTAATACTTCTTCTCTCCCAAGCTTTCCTTCAGAGTCTCCCAAACACTGAGCTAGTTCTGGCAATGTGTGCATTAACCTCATTATCAACGTGTACATTCCTGAATAGTACACTAACAAGGTAAGTGAATTTCTCAACAGCATTCAGAACTTTTCCATTTGCTGTAACTAATGGTTCCAGGTATGGATGGTTTGGTGGTGGGTGATGGAGAAATTGTGTTTTCTTGGTGTTGTGAGGCCAAAATTAGCACAAACAGCAGGGAATTGATCCATACTTTTGTTGCATCTCAGTTTCAAAGGTTGCACTGGGTGCACAATCATCTGCAAACAGAAAATCATGCAACAACTCCCTCCACTTTGGTCTTGGCTTATAGCCTTCTCAAGCTGAAGAATTTACCATCAGTGCAGTAGCAGACCTTGATGCCGTGTTCATCCTCATTGAAAGCATTTAACAACATGGTTGAAAACATCATGCTAAAAAACACAGGAGCAAGCACACAGCTCTGTTTCACTTCATTGGTGTCTGGGAAAGCATGAGAGCATTGTTTATTATCCAGAAACTGAGCAAGTATGCCATCATGAAATTGATGTACATTGCTGATGAACTTCTCTAGGGAATCGAATTTTGACATAATTTTCCATAAGTCCTCATGTATCAAAGGCCTTGGTCAGATCTACAGACATCGTATACAGACCTCTGTTCTGCCCCTGGCATTTCTCCTGGAGTTGTTGGGCAGCAAATGCCATATGGACTACTCCTCAGCCCTTTCTGGAGCCACATTGGCTTTCAGGTAGATGACCACCTTCCAGGGGAAGGATCAGCCTATTAAGAGAGAGACCCTGCTGTGATTGTCACAGGATAGCCTATTTCCATTACCTTTATAGAGACGGACAGTGGAGGTATCCTTGAACTCCTGGGAGATAACCTCATTTTGCGATATAACCTGGAAAATTTCAGTCAGCTTTTATATGAGCAATGAACCCCCTATCTTGTAAATCTCAGGTGGAATTGAATCAGTACCAGGTGCTTTGCCACATGAAAGGAGCTTAATGGTCCTCAAAATCTCTTCTTCAGTTGGAAGTTCAGCTAAGGAGGGATTGACTTCAACCTGAGGTAAACCATCAATGGCTTCAGCATTGATTGATGATGGTCTGTTGAGGACACTATGGAAATGTTCAGCCCATCTCTGTAGGATCATGTCATTATCACTAATCAATGTGGCTCCATCAGCACTGAGTAGTTGTGATGCACCATAGGTCTATGGCCCATAAATAGCCTTCAGGGCATCATAAAAGTGCTTCGGATTGTTACTATCAGCATAAAACTGAATTTCCTCTGCCTTGTGTAGAGTAGGGCAACCTTCATAGAAGCAAGTAACTCTCCATAACATTGTATTCTGCAATCATTGCAATAGCTCTATTTTAAAATGTGTAATCAGAGTCCTGAGGAT
The DNA here is from genome assembly GCF_028372415.1 of Notamacropus eugenii. Lineage (NCBI taxonomy): Eukaryota > Metazoa > Chordata > Mammalia > Diprotodontia > Macropodidae > Notamacropus > Notamacropus eugenii. The sequence continues at coordinate 636,744,983 of NC_092872.1, read as the reverse complement.
ATACAGGATAACTATGGAGATGTTTGCCTTCAGCATATCTAGACTGCTTGTCACCGTCACCATTCCAGTTTGTAAATCCTCAGTCAAATACCAAAATAACAATAATAATGACAAGGAATAGGAGGAGGAGAAATAAAGTAATGCCAATCTCATCTCTTTTGGGGAAGTAATTATCATGTTATACCTGTGATAAAAGTTACACACATACACACACACACACACACACACACCTCAATCTATTAGAAGTATTTATGGTAACCAGTGGAAGCCCCAGATTCATGACACTCCTGATCCACATCTTTTGAAAGTTGGAAAGGGAAGCTAGAATGGAGCCTCCAATCCAAAAAATAAAAAATGTTCTCAGTGGGGCAACAATCTTGATTTTCATCATGCTGGGGGATAGGATTTTAATTTCCTTTTACATCATGTCAGCAATACCTGGGTACATGGTGGCATCACTAGACAAAACGGTATTATCATATAGATCCTTATGGATATCAACATCACACATCATGATTGAGGGGAAGGTAATTTTGTGATCTCCACAGGATTCTATATCTAAGAAAGATGGTTGGAAAAGAGCTTCTGGGCAAATGAGCCTGTCAATGCCAATGATGACCTGACCCACAGGGAGCTCATAGAAATTTTATAGAGAAGAACTAGATGCAACAGCAGTCATCCCCTGCTCAAAGTCCAGGACAACAAACTACAGCTTTTCCTTGAGGTCATGATTGATGTCCCTCTCAGGGGTAATGAAACCATATTCTTTCTTGGTTAGTATCTCTGTCAGGTCAGAGAACCAGATTCACATGGAGGATGGCACAGGGAAGGGAGTAAACTTTACATAATGGTGATGTGGGTTATACCATAAGTGAAGAACCTCACAATTCCAATGATTTGACAGAAGGAAAACAAGGACAAAACATGTATGTCCATGTATGTGACTGGGGTGCTGAAGGTCTTTGAATAGAATCCGTGTCATCTTTTCTCTATTGATTTTGGGCTTATGATTTATGTGAGCAGTACAGGGTATTCTTCAGGGCGACATGGAGCTCAATGTAGAAAATATGGTAGTGATCTTCTTCATGTCCTCCCAGTTGATGACAATACTAAGCTCTATGGGTGCGGCACCAATGCAATATTCACAGCACCTATAGTGACCATGAACATCCCAGTGCAATTCTGAATTGTGAAATACAATAGACTCTCCACATGGAAGACAGAACCAAAACATTTATTCAGATACCAGAAAGTCAAATCCTAACACTGGAAAGCCAAATCCATCATAGCCACAAAAATCTATACACAGGGGGGCCAAGTGGCTGTGGAGAGGTATCTGCTAAGATTCTGGGCATAAAAATCCCTCTCTGCTTCCAGACCAGTACACGCTTGATTGTGCCACCTTGGAGGAACTGAGACCTTACAGATTCTCAGATTATACCCAACTCTTGACCAAGGATCCAAAAGTCAAGTAACTGGTTGGGAAAATGCCCAAAAAGGGGAAAAAAATAAGACTATAGAAGGTTACTTTCTTGGTGAACAGATATCTCCTCCCATCCTTTCAGAGGAGGAAGAACAATGCTTACCATCAGGGAAAGACATAAAAGTCAAGGCTTCTGTATCCCAAACATCCAAAATAAATATTCAATGGGCTCAGGCCATGGAAGAGCTCAAAAAGAATTTTGAAAATCAAGTTAGAGAGGTGGAGGAAAAACTGGGAAGAGAAATGAGAGAGATGCAAGAAAAGCATGAAAAGCAGGTCAACACCTTGCTAAAGGAGACCCAAAAAAATGCTGAAGAAAATAACACCTTGAAAAATAGGCTAACTCAATTGGCAAAAGAGGTTCAAAAAGCCAATGAGGAGAAGAATGCTTTAAAAAGCAGAATTAGCTAAATGGAAAAGGAGGTCCAAAAGCTCACTGAAGAAAATAGTTCTTTCAAAATTAGAATGGAACAGATGGAGGCTAATGACTTTATGAGAAACCAAGAAATCACAAAGCAAAACCAAAAGAATGAAAAAATGGAAGATAATGTGAAATATATCATTGGAAAAACAACTGACCTGGAAAATAGATCCAGGAGAGACAATTAAAAAATTATGGGATTACCTGAAAGCCATGATCAAAAAAAGATCTTAGACATCATCTTTCATATTATCAAGGAAAACTGTCCTGATATTCTAGAACCAGAGGGCAAAATAAATATTGAAAAAATCCACTGATCCCCTCCTGAAAGAGATCCAAAAAAAAGAACCTCCTAAGAACATTGTGGCCAAACTTCAGAGTTCCCAGGTCAAGGAGAAAATATTGCAAGCAGCTAGAAAGAAACAATTCAAATACTGTGGAAATACAATCAGGATAACAAAAGATCTAGCAGCTTCTACATTAAGGAATCAAAGGGCATGGAATATGATATTTCAGAAGTCAAAGGAACTAGGACTAAAACCAAGAATCACCTACCCAGCAAAACTGAGTATAATACTTCAGGAGAAAAAATGGTCTTTCAATGAAACAGAGGACATTGAAGCATTTTTGATGAAAGTACCAGAGCTGAAAAGAAAATTTGACTTTCAAACACAAGAATCAAGAGAAGCATGTAAAGGTAAACAGCAAAGAGAAGTCATAAGGGACTTACTAAAGTTGAACTGTTTACATTCCTACATGGAAAGACAATATTTGTAACTCTTGAAACTTTTCAGTATCTGGGTAGTTGGTGGGATTAAACACACACACACACACACACACACACACACACAGAGTGAATTGAATAGGATAGGATCATATCTTAAAAAAATGAAATTAAGCTGTGAGAGAGAAATATATTGGGAGGAGAAAGGGAGAAATGGAATGGGGCAAATTATTTCTCATAAAAGAGGCAAGCAAAAGACTTTTCAGTGGAGGGAAAAAGAGGAGAGGTGAGAGAAAAACATGAAGCTTACTCTCATCAATTCAACTAAAGGAAGGAATAAAATGCACACTCATTTTGGTATGAAAACCTATCTTACAATACAGGAAAGTGGGGGAGAAGAGGATAAGCGGGGTGGGGGGATGATGGAAGGGAGGGCAGTGGGAGGAGGGAGCAATTTGAAGTCAACACTCTTGGGGAGGGACAGGATCAAAAGAGAGAATAGAAGCAATGGAGGGCAGGATAGGATGGAGGGAAATATAGTTAGTCTTACACAACACTACTATTATGGAAGTCATTTGCAAAACTACAAAGATATGGCCTATATTGAATTGCTTGCTTCCCAAAGGGAATAGGTGGGGAGGGAAGGATGAAGAGAAGTTGGAAGTCAAAGTTTTAGGAACAACTGTCAAGTATTGTTCTTACTACTAGGAAATAAGTAATACAGGTAATGGGGTATAGAAAGTTATCTGGCTCTACAGGACAAAAGAGAAGATGGGGACAAGGGAAGGGAGGGATGTTAGAAGAGAGGGCAGATCGGTGATAGGGGCAATTAGAATGCTCGGCGTTTTGGGGTGGGGGGAGGGGAGAAATGGGGAGAAAATTTGGAACCTAAAATTTTGTGAAAATGAATGTTAAAAGTTAAATAAATAAATTTTAAAAAAAATCTATACACAATAATGAGAACAAAACCATCCCCAAGCCTTCTCTCACTAGGCTTCCCACAAACCAGCTTCCTTAAACAAATTACAATCACCAAGTCACTTGTGGAACCAGCTGCCTGCATGCCTCCTTCCTTCCTAGCTCTGCCTGCTCTCTGGCTAACTTCCCCTCAGCTCTACTCTAGCTTTGCCTCTTGCTGTTCTACCCTTTCTGTTCCACCTGTTCAGCAAGTTCTTCTCACCATAGGCTCCATGTGACTCAGACTTCCATGTGACCTAGGCAGGTCACATGGACCTATTAATGAATGGGAAACATCTTCCCATCTATATTACCATTGCCACGGGGTATATTAGGGTCAGAATACTTCTCCTCCTCTAGGCCTTATTTCCCACATAGCTGTCTTTCTGACCCCTATCTACCATCACACTGTGATACTGGGGGCACCCAACGATGGAGGGGGAAGAGCCCAAGGGGCATCATCTTCTGCAAAGCCAGCTTTATATGTTCCAGAGCCATTACCAATAATGAGGATAGCAATAACATGATCCAGGATGAACTTTGAAATGGCAAGTTTAAACCCTGAAGAGAGAAAAGAGGTTTGCTGTACCTATAGGCTGGAGGAGGAAAGTACACAGCTGAGTAGAAAAGCTCACAGTTTGAGAATGGCCTCAGTGATGTTAGGTGGTTCCCCAATGAGGGATTTTTATTTTTTTTTTTGATATAACTAATATATTCTATTGTATATAATATATCATAATATAAATGGCATATAATATAAATATATGATATATAATAATATAAATAACATATAATATTAATATGATTAACATACTATCTTCTATATTATGCAAATATAATACAGAATATACTATGTTATATTCTAATATATTCAATAACATAATGTGACATATTACCAGTTAGCAGTTGTATAGTACCTACTATGTACCAAACGCTATGCTAAGCACTTTACAAATATTATCTCATTTCATCCTCACAACAACCCAAGGAGGTAGGTACTATTGTTATCCCCATTTATAGTCAAGCAAACTGAGGCAGACAAAAGGTGACTTGCCCAGAGGCCACACAGATAGAAAGTATCTGAGGTCACATTTGAATTCAGGTCTTCCTGACTCCAGGCCCATTCACTGGCCCCCCCCTAGCTGCCTTGAGGAAGTAGGACTCAAGCTGTCTGCGTATCCACACTAAGTGTCACCAATGTGGTAAGCTCCCTAGGAGAAGGGAGGCCACTAGCCCGGGCCAGAAAGAGAACAGATCAAAACTTCTCTGGCCATGACTGGTAGAATCAGGCTCTTGAGAGCCTGATGCATTTCCAGCATGGGTGAGATAGGGAAATCCAACCTACTAAAAGGATTGGGGGAAGAGTTGAAATACCTGCCTATCTCACAGGGTTGTTTTTAATATTGAATCTAGATCAATCCATAACTGAACAGGAATCCTCCTATCCTGTCTTCCTTCAAGTCTCAATTAAAATCCTACCTTCTACAGGAAGACTTTCCCAATCCCTCTTACTTTTGGTACCTTTCCCCAGTTGATTGTTTCCTCTGTATTCTGTTCATAGCTCCTTTGTACATATTTCTTTGTTTGCTGTCTCTCCCTATTAGCTCCTTGAGGGCCAGGACTGTCTTTTGCCTTTCTTTGTATCACTAGAGCTTAGCACAGGGCCTGACATGCAGTAGAAGCTTACTAAATTGATTGCCTAATGACAATATCCCGTTCCATTTCCAACTGAAAAATCTCAGATGAAGCAACATGAGTAATATAGACATATGTTTTACATGATTACACATATGTAACCTATATCAAAATGCTTACTGTCTTAGGGAGAGAGAGGGAGAAAATTTGGAACTCAAAATTTTATATAAAAAATGAATATTAACAAATACACTCTTAAAATAAAATATATTAAATATCTTTTTAAAAAAAGAAAACAAAATTTCAGGTGAAGGCGAGTTCAATCCTTCCCAGGGCATTTCATTTCCTTTTAGACAGCTCCAAAAATTAGGAAGTTTTTGTTTCTGACATCAAGCTAAAACCTGTCCTCCCAAGACTCTTTAATTCTGCACTTTTGGGCCTTCTTCCACTTGATGGAGCTTCAAGTAATCAATCAGTCAATCAACAAGTTTTTATTAAGTTGTGCCAGACTATGCTAAGTGCTGGAAATATAAAGACAGAAGTGAAATAATCCCTGCTCTCAAGGAGCTTTTTTTTTTTTTTTTTTTTTTGGCATTATCACCCTTAATTTATTTTACAAGAAATACAGTAATGGATTTTGTCAGTGATGAAGCTATACTGTGTAACTGAATTTTTCATATGACCAAACCTCATTCCTTTAAGTACAAAAATGTGTAAAAAGAACTATTTTTTTTATTTTTTTTAAAATTTACTTATTTATTTATTTGACATTCATTTTAACAAAATTTTGGGTTCCAAATTTTCTCCCCTTTTATCCCCTCCCCCCCAAACACCAAGCATTCTAATTGCCCCTATGACCAATCTGCTCTCTCTTCTATCATCCCTCTCTTCCCTTGTCTCCATCTTCTCTTTTGTCCTGTAAGGCCAGATAACTTTCTATACCCCTTTACCCGTATTTCTTATTTCCTAGTGGCAAGAACAGTACTTGACAGTTGTTCCTAACACTTTGAGTTCCAACTTCTTTACCTCCCTCCCCACCCCTTCCCTTTGGAAGGCAAGCAATTCAATATAGGCCAAATCTGTGTAGTTTTGCAAATGACTTCCATAATAGTTGTGTTGTATAAGACTAACTATATTTCCCTCCATCCTATCCTGTCCCTCATTACTTCTATTCTCTTTTGATCGTGACCCTCTCCATGAGTGTTGACCTCAAATTGCTCCCTCCTCCCCATGCCCTCCCTTCCATCATCCCCCGCACCTGCTTATCCCCTTATCCCCCACTTTCCTGTATTGTAAGATAGGTTTTCATACCAAAATGAGTGTGCATTTTATTCCTTCCTTAAGTGGAATGTGATGAGAGTAAACTTCATGTTTTTCTCTCACCTCCCTTCTTTATCCCTCCACTAATAAGTCTTTTGCTTGCCTCTTTTATGAGAGATAATTTGCCCCATTCCATTTCTCCCTTTCTCCTCCCAATATATTTCTCTCTCACAGCTTAATTTCATTTTTTTAAAGATATGATCCCATCCTATTCAATTCAATCTGTGCACTCTGTCTCTATGTGCGTGTGTGTGTGTGCATGTGTGTGTGTGTGTAATCCCACCCAGTACCCAGATACTGAAAAGTTTCAAGAGTTACAAATATTGTCTTTCCATGTAGGAATGTAAGCAGTTCAACTTTAGTAAGTCCCTTATGACCTCTCTTTGCTGTTCACCTTTTCATGCTTCTCTTCATTCTTGTGTTTGAAAGTCAAATTTTCATTCTTGTGTTTGAAAGTCAAATTTTCTTTTCAGCTCTGGTCTTTTCATCAAGAATGCTTGAAAGTCCTCTATTTCATTGAAAGACCACTTTTTCCCCTGAAGCATTATACTCAGTTTTGCTGGGTAGGTGATTCTTGGTTTTAGTCCTAGTTCCTTTGACTTCTGGAATATCCTATTCCATGCCCTTCGATCCCTTAATGTAGAGGCTCCTAGATCTTGTGTTATCCTGATTGTGTTTCCACAATACTTGAATTGTTTCTTTCTAGCTGCTTGCAATATTTTCTCCTTGATCTGGGAACTCTGGAATTTGGCCACAATGTTCTTAGGAGTTTCTCTTTTTGGATCTCTTTCAGGCAGTGTTCTGTGGATTCCTTGAATATTTATTTTGCCCTCTGGTTCTAGAATCTCAGGGCAGTTTTCCTTGATAATTTCATGAAAGATGATGTCTAGGCTCTTTTTTTGATCCTGGCTTTCAGGTAGGCCCATAATTTTTAAATTGTCTCTCCTGGATCTATTCTCCAGGTCAGTTGTTTTTCCAATGAGATATTTCACATTATTGCCAGGCCTAGAGGCCTGGGGGCTACCCGAGTCTTCCCTTACCTCTATCGGAGGTCTTCGGTTGGCCAAACCGGATGCTCGTATGAGAGAAAGGACGTTCCAGAGTCGAACAAGGGTTGAGCTTTATTTCAGGGTCTAGTTACAAGTGCAGGGGAATTCTTCCTTAGGAGGGAGCAAAGAATCTCCCAAGGAGGCAAAGATCTTACAATAAGAGATTGGAAGTAGAAGTATAAGTGGGGAGAGAGGGGGAGGGGAGAGAGGAGAGAGGAAAAGCGGAGCCTTATTGTCCTGTCTGCTCCGCGCCCCTCCGCCCAAGAGAACTTTCAGGCTTTCCTGATCCTACTTAAACTCTTCAGCAGCATAGTTTGCATCTGAATACCGTGCTGTTAGATAACAATAGTGTGCCCAGATCCGGGACAATCTCGAGGGCGGGGAGAGCTCTCTCCCATCACGTTTCTCACGGGAAGAGGCGGAAATACATGAGATAGCTCGGGTCACCTCGATTCCCAGTCGTTTCCTGGGGGGTCTCGTGAGAACTCTAAGATTTAGAAGTTCCCACCTTTACCCACCCGAGACTGTCCACCTGGAATTGAGCTTCCATCCCCAGCACATTATCTTCCATTTTTTCATTCTTTTGGTTTTGTTTTGTGATTTCTTGGTTTCTCATAAAGTCATTAGCCTCCATCTGTTCCATTCTAATTTTGAAAGAACTATTTTCTTCAGTGAGCTTTTGAATCTCCTTTTCCATTTGGCTAATTCTGCTTTTGAAAGCATTCTTCTCCTCGTTGGCTTTTTGAACCTCTTTTGCCAATTGAGTTAGCCTATTTTTCAAGGTGTTATTTTCTTCAACATTTTTTTGGGTCTCCTTTAGCAGGGTGCTGACCTGCTGTTCATGCTTTGACTGCATGTCTCTCATTTCTCTTCCCATTTTTTCCTCCATCCATCTCTCTAACTTGAATTTCAAAATCCTTTTTGAGCTCTTCCATGGCCTGAGCCCATTGAGTGGGCTGGGATATAGAAGCCTTCACTTCTGTGTCTTTGCCTGATGGTAAGCATTGTTCTTCCTCATAAGAAAGGAAGGGAGGAAATGCCTGTTCACCAAGAAAATAACCTTCTACAGTCTTATTTCTTTTCCCTTTTCTGGGCATTTTCCCAGCCAGTGACTTGACTTCTGAATATTCTCTTCACACCCACTTTGCCTCCGGATCCTCCCAGCCAGCGCTTGGGGTCTGAGATTCAAATGCTGCTTCCCAGCCTCAGGGCTTTTGGTGGGGGCAGGGCTGCTATTCAGTGTGAGATTAAGTTCAGGTGCTCAGGTGGGGGCAGGGCCGCCTCACGGGCTCAGTTCCCTCAGGGGGTTTATGCAGAGACCTTCAACAATGGATCCAGGCTCCTGCCTGCTTGGGGAGCCCCTGTCCACTGCCACCTCTGCTGCTGCGTCCCGAGGGGCCCTGAGTTATGGGGGCACGCCACTCCCCTCTTGACCTGCCAAAGAGACCCTCTCACCGACCCCTGTCACCTGTGGGTGGAGGGACCTGCGTGGCCACTGGAGATCCTGTCCCTGAAGCCCACTTGGATCTGCTCCTCTCGGTGCCGCGGCCTCGGCAGGGCTGTGCTTCGCTCCCAGTCCGTGGTGCAAAGGACCTTTTGTGAGAGGTTTGCAGGTCCCTCTGGAACAGAAATCTCCTTCGCTCCAATGTTCTGTGGCCTCTGGTGCTGCAGAATTCGCAGTGAGTTGCTATTTACAGATGTTCTATGGGTTGTGGATTCAGAGCTATATGTATGTGCGTCTTTCTACTCCACCATCTTGGCTCCGCCCCCCAATGAGGGATTTTTAGAATGGCCTGGAAAAGTGTCACACAGAATGAGCAAGCATGGATGGGCTGCTCTTTGCATGATTATAACAGATACCCACATTGATAACATCACCACCACAATGAAGAACCAAAGTAGCACATTCAAAAGAATATGTATTTTATTCTTTGCAAAAGTACCAACATAAATTTGAAAAATAGTAGTATTTGTGTGTGTGAAACATATATATTCAATCTACTAAAAAGTATGCCTGCTTTTCTATGGATCTGAATGAAAATTGACTGATGTCATCTCTCACTTCTCCTTTCATCCCCCACAGAATAATTTGGTGACCATCCCAGGGGTTCAAAGGCATACATATTACCCTCTTAGTATATCTCTGAATGCCTGAAGCTACTTGAAGGTAGATTTTGTATCTCAAGATGCCAAAGTCATTAGATTGTAAATCCCCACCATTAGACTGTGAGCTCTTTGAGGGCAGGTACTATTTTTATCTGACTTTGTATCCCAGCATAACAGTTGGCAGTTAATTAAATCTTGTTGATTTAACCTTGACCTTGACCTAAGCATTGCTCTTCATACCTGGTTCTCTCCAGCTTGGACAGAAAAATACTTCTCTCCAAGAATTTGGGAACCAGAAAGACAACTCCAAATCAATACCCAAGGAATGAAACAAGCCTAATCAGTCAGCATAGGATCAAAGCAAACTTTAAAAATGGGAAGAGGGGACAATATCACATATGCATTTAGCAAAGGCAAAGAAACTAGGTTTCCTGCCTATCCATTTTATTGGCCTTGGTATTCCCTATGGTTCTCAATGTTCTTAGGCTATGGGTGTTATAAGGATCAAAAAGATGCCATCTGCCAAATGCACAGAGACTCCCCTGACAGTGTGCCACCAGTCTTTGGGCTTCTCACTCATTTGTCAATAAGAAGGAAAAGGAAAGCAATAACTGCTTACAAAACAAGGGCTGTATAGGACAATATTTGGAGTAACTACCTTAGTATGTGTGATCAAATACCATACTCATCTATCAAATGCATTCATTTCCAATTAAAGGAAAAAAATACACTCCAAGCAGTATTTCCGCAGGCACATCCAATGCCACTTCTTTGTGGAGAATTTCCTAAATTTCATTGGATTATGATTTCTCTGAGACTGTGCTGCTTCTCAAGCCAGAAACTTTTGTTTGGCTTCTTTCTCAAGGCAATTGCATCAGGGATATTGCATTTGCAGTCCAAAAATATGGCCTATGTAATTCCCATAATCCCAGATCAGCAAACTATTTGTCCTTGCTCTTTCCCACCCATTTTTCTGCCAGCCTCACCATTTGCCAATAGTTTATTCGTGGCTTGCTTATTAATTAAGTAAGCCTCTTACCTCCATGAGTCTGCCTCTTAGCATATGTTGGCAAGGTTCAGCATTGTCATTGGGGAGCTAGCGAGCACGAGAATCTGCAGAAAACTCCCTATGCTAAGACGCTTCTCTCCTATTGGCTCCACCACTGTGCAGAGAATAGTTCTACATGTCAGCCCTAAAAGACTGAGTATAAATCAACAATCAATGCAACCTTGACCAGTGACATTTGCCTGAAACTTATATTTATGTCACTTCAAGAAATGTTATGTTAACTCATTAGGGTTAAGAATTTGGTTTAAATTTTCTAGAGGTATTTTTAAATGGATTGATGAATGTGTGGGTGATTAATGGAGAGGGAGGGATGTGAGAGAGGGGGAAGAAACAGGAAAAAAAATATGCAAAGCTTATCTTGGCTCTGGCACTGCTGTTTTCTAGTACCCTGGAGATTCCTCTTCTGTCTTCATGTTTCTCTTCTAGAATCCCTCTGTTTCTTAACCTTCTTTCCAGGGCTTCTATTCTTCCCAAGCTACTGTGCTACTGTGGCTGGTTCACCCAAACTGGTGGAATACTATTGTTAAGGCTATTGTCATAGCAATGTAATAATGATAGCAGACAATGTTTTGAGACTTACAAAGTGCTCTCTCCAATCAATAAATATGGATTAAGGACCTACTATGTGTCAGGTACTGCGCTAAGCACTGGAGACAACAATCTCATGAGGCAGTTAACCTACAATGTTTATGTAAACAAGAAAACTCAAACTCAGGTAAGCAAAATGACTTATCTAGGGTCACACAGCTAATAAACGTCTTAGATGTAGCCTAAATCCAAGTCATTAGACGCCAAGAACAGTGCACACAGCTGCTGTTTGCAAGGATTTGATGGCTAGCCTCTGGATGATGGATGGAGACTTGTTCTGCTTGGCTCAAGGGGGCAGAACTGGGAACAACGGATGGAAGTTTTATCCAAGCACACTTCAGCTTTAATGAAAAGAACATCTTAGCAATTAGAACAAAGCAAAAATCCATAGGTTCCTTGGGAGGTAATAGGTTTCTGCTTACTAAAGGTCATCATAGGTAAGCTCAATGACCACTTTTTAGGGATATTTGAGAAAGAATTTCTGTTTAGGCTCTTTAAATAAATTTCTGAAGTCTATCCAGCTCTGAGATTCTATGACGTCTTTCATTAAACCGCAATGCATTTAACATTTCATTAAGGAAATATTAGACAGGAAAAGAGGGCTCAAAATTCACTCTTCGTAACCCTTAAACTGTCTCTGTTGTGAATCCCAGCACTAATCTACAACTGTAGTAAGATCTTTCAGGATTTCTCACACTTTGTGATACTTACATGAAGTCTTCAGCAGATATGGGAGATTAAGATAATGCTACAGGTTTATCTTTTACCATGATTTTACCTATTCTGGATGATTTTATATTTTAGTAACTGGGTGGCATAGTGCATGAAATGCTGAGTTTGGAGACAAGAAGGAAAACCTGAGATAAAATCTGGCCACAGATGCTATGTGATACTGGGCAAGTCACTTAATTGTTGCCTGCCTCAGTTTCCTGATCAGTAAATTTAAGTTAGGCTTCTTGGTTTCTAAGAATCCATTCTAATTCTAAATGCATAACCTTTTATACTTTTATGCTCAGTTCTACACACCTCAGTTTAAGAATACTATTGTAAGTTTGGGAGTATCCAGAGTGGGGGAAATCAAGATGGCAAAGAGCACTGAGTCAATGCCATATAAGGAACAGGTGAGGGACTTGGTCATCTTCGGTACAGAAAAGAAAAGACTAGAAGGAGATGGGTAGCTATGATAGCGATCTTCAAGTATTGGAAGGGCTGTCATGTGGAAAAAGAATTAACACTTATTCCCTTTGACCCTAGAGTATTGAGCAAGGAGCTATGGTGGGGGGCGGGGTAGGGCTTTAGGCTTTATGTGAGGAAAAAATCATAACAATTAGGGCTCTTCCAAAGTGGAACGGGCTATCGAGAAGGGTGGTACAGGTCCTCCTCCTTGGATATCTTGTAACACAGACAGGAAAATAACTTGTGGATCTGTTAGAAATTCCTTTTGTGAATGTGTTGTACTAGATGGCCACAGAAGTCCCTTATAACTTTCAAAATCAGTGTTCCTCTGAATAGGTGGTATTGTTCATTCTTCATTTTTGAAAAGGACCAGTAGCATCATGGGGTGATGTCTTGAATTGCATATGAATTAGATTTAAGTAAGATAGAGTTACACAAGATTGACAACCTCACTCTCTC